>NC_089784.1:20865503-20890503 GCF_040412425.1 Macrobrachium rosenbergii | reverse complement strand
TTTATATATATATATATATATATAATATATATATATAGATAGATATAGATATATATATATATATATATATATAGATATGTATATATATGTAGATATATATAGATATGTATATATATGTAGATATATATATATATATATATATATATATATATATATATATATATATATATATATATATATATATATATATATATATATATAACAGGGATGGCTCCAATACATAGGTCACTGCCGCATTCGTTCTTTAAATGGCGAATCCTAGTTTACAGAGGGGCTGGTTTCTCGTTAGATAATATATTAGGTATTCACCATTTCACCACAGATGTGGTCAATTCCAAAAGTAATTTCCTTCTCTTTATCGGTAAAAGCACTCAGCATTCAATTGATAACAAACTAAATGTTCATAATAAAGTTTAGTGTTTTGTATTCATTGCAGTAAAAAATACACCGAACAAGGAAATCGATATATTTTAGAGAGCAAGAGATAAATTTTGTTTGATTTCTTTTTGAAACAGTTGGGGAGAAGTTTTCCTGCTTCTTACTGAAGCCAGATCTCAACCTCAAATATTTTCAGGAAATTAACAAATGATATTTTCATAATTTTTACAAATTAAATGCAATATAAATCAAAGTAATTCTTAGAAGAGATTCAAAATTTTATCGTTCTTATACCACGCATTCTTTCCAAGAGAGCAAAAATTCTTTTCTCTCGCTCTTTTAAAGACAGCAATCTTTTTACTTTTGCATTCAAGGAATGAGAGACTCTGTAGTATGAAAAATCATTTTAACTGGTTGCAAGATCATAATTGTATTTCCTCATATCATGATAATACTAAAACACGTCGGACTTTTGTATTTTTTAATGAAATAAATAAATCGTTTCGAAAGTTGTCTTCTCGTCTAAAATGAGATTTTTATGATAACTCTGTGCGAGTTTCGAAATTAATTTCATCGTAACAGGACGCTTACGAGTGAAAGAAAATACAGAGGAAATTCGCTCAGTAAAATGTGCTTACGACACGAAAATTAAAAAGACGAAAAAAAAAGGCTTTTCTGCTAGCAATAAAAATCAAAGCGAAATACAGCAAATCCTGTTACAGGAAATATCGAATAACAATAGATTATTTCTGTTGTTTACTCTAACACATGAAGTGACCTGCATTTTTATGACTATTAGAATTTTTTGTTTTATTTCATCCATCAGAGAATGAATATTTACCTTCACGTCGCTTTATTTGAACGAGTTAATCCTACTTGCAAACATTTTCTTCTGTAGTCAAAGGATTGCTGAAATAAGAATTGTCCTTAGTCTCAGTGAAAATGTTTTGTAAAGACCAACGCAATAAATTTAACAGTTGCTGAAAATTGGCGATTCAGTAATATTTTTGCTATATCAAAATATTTTTACTCCCACTTAGCCGATGAAAAATTGATGGCCGAGCGAGTTTGTAAAATTCTAAAAAATAAATAAAGAGAATCACAAGATAACCCACAATTAATCAATCAATCAAGTATCATAAATAAATAAATAGATAAATAAATAAATAAATAAATAAATAAATAAATAAATAAATAAATAAATAAATAAATAAAGAATAAAAAAGATAACACACTCACATCATACAGATAGACATACACATATATATATATATATATATATATATATATATATATATATATATATATATATATATATATATATATATATATATATATATATATATATATATATATATATATATATATATATATATATATATATACATATATATATATATATATATATATATATATACATACATATATACATATATATATATATATATATATATATATATATATATATACATACATACGTAAGTGTGTATGTCTATCTGTGTATTTGATGTGAGTGTGTTATCTTTTTTATTCTTTATTTATTTATTTATTTATTTATTTATTTATCTATTTATTTATTTATGATATATATATATCTATATCTATATATATATATATATATATATATATATATATATATATATATATATATATATATATATATATATATATATATATATATATATATATATATATATATATATATATATATATCTTACATATATGTACACATACATATATATATGTATATATATATATATATATATATATATATATATATATATATATATATATATATATATATATATATATATATATATATATATATATATATGTATATATATGATGGAATGTATATGGTAAACTCCTGGCTAACATATTATAGGAAAAATTAACTCTACTGATATTTTCTTACCAGTTTCTATTGGCTCTCTAAAGAATTAAAAACATCTTTGTTTTACATATTTTTTTTTTTAGATTTTCGTCTGCATTTACTGAAAGGGTCATAATCATTGTATCAAAAACGATAAATGTAAAAAAGTCGTAAAGCTGTAAAATTTACAAGAGATCAACGTCACATTTAGCATCCAGTGATTAATACAGTAGCTAGTAATTTTACTATATAAAAAATGATGAATATATTTTTTTCAAAACGCTTCTTCGCATTTGTGAAAATCGCAGACATCTGCCATAGTTTGCTAATGTTTTTCAAGTGTTTAGAACTATGAAAAAATCTTTTCTCTTGGGCAATGTCACAGCTCATAGCAATGACCAAACGTTAAACAAAGTTGTTTTGATATACCGCGACTGTAATTTAACCACACGCACAAAAACAATTTCATTCCCCCATTCTTCCATTCTGACCATTTTTTTTTTTATTTTTTACTTCACATTTCTTCAGAGCCTCCCTCATCAGCGTACCAGCTCGACCCCTCGACGGTCTCTCTCTCCCTCCCTGCCTCCGCTGAGAGACAAATTTTCGGCTTCTGTAACCATGAAATCCAGAGATGAGATTGATTTCTAACCTTTCATCCGAGATCGGCCGTGTTGACTCTCTCTCTCTCTCTCTCTCTCTCTCTCTCTCTCTCTCTCTCTCTCTCTCTCTCTCTCTCTCTCCACAACTGCCTCAGAAATGCTTGGGTTTACTTGCAGGCAAGGTGCGCGATACATAATATACGCAGTCACACATCATTATATACATACACACACACACACACACACACACACATATATATATATATATATATATATATATATATATATATATATATATATATATATATATATATATATATATATATATACATACATACATATATATATATATATATATATATATATATATATATATATATATATATATATATATATTATAGATGAGGATATGGAATACACAAAGAGATGCTATGGAGCTACCCTCTCTAAAAATAAAAGTGTACCTTATGATGTGTGTGAAAAATAAGTAAGTATAGCTTAGTTTTACCAGATCACTGAGCTGATTAACAGCTCTCTTAGGGCTGGCCCGAAGGATTAGACTTATTTTACGTGGCTAAGAACCAATTGGTTACTTAGCAACGGGACCTACAGCTTATTGTGGAATCCGAACCACATTATAGCGAGAAATGAATTTCTATCACCAGAAATAAATTCCTCTAACTCTTCATCAGCCGGCGGCGGGAATCGAACTCCGGTCCATCGAATGACGGTCTGAAGCTCAACCAACTCGGCCAACAAAGGGCTTATGATGTGTGTGTGTGTATGTATTTATATATACGCACAAAACTTACGTATTTTTTCGACATTTAGCCTTCTTTTCTAACAGAGGTTGACCCCAGAGACAAACGACACAACGGGCACTTCAGCTTGCATTCTTTTACTGTTGATTCTCGTCAGCCACTGATAATTGTCTGCTTCTGTATTGTTAGCCCAACAAAAAAACTACGATCCTGAGAAAATTTCTGGTGATAGATATGTGTTCTGAATGCCCGATGAGTCTCTTTTCCCTGAGGCTAATGGCAACCACGTATAATAATCTGGTCAGTCTATTTACTAAGGATTGCTACCGTAAATGTAGTACGCGGCACGACTTCAACATTTCTACTTTATGACGTGAGAATGATTGGGGTTATAAATACGTACCTCGAGACAAAGGAATACCTCCTGAAAAAGTTGGCAGACGAGATTCTGCCCCTGAGGTCAATGGCCTTCAGGTTTGCAGCCCTATACCCTGTCCTATTAAAGAAATCAGTAAAGAGAGGAGTTATAAAACTATATATATATATATATATATATATATATATATATATATATATATATATATATATATATATATATATATATATATAGTATATACTGTATATTTATGCATTTATACAGGTATATATATATAAATATATATATATATATATATATATATATATATATATATATATATATATATATATATACATATACATAATATACAGGACAGGGTATACGGCTGCAGACCTGCAGACCATTGACCTCAGGGGCAGAATCTCATCTGCCAACTTTTTCAGCAGGTATTCCTTTGTCTTGAGGTACATATTTGTACCCCCAGACATTCTCACGTCATAAAGTAGAAATGCTCAAGTTGTGCCGCGTACTACAATTACGGTAGCAATCCTTAGTAAATAGACTGACCAGATAATTGTACATGGTTGCCATTAGCCTCAGGGAAAAGAGACTCACTACGCATTCAGAAGGCTTATTTACCCCCAGAAATTTTCACAGGATAGTAGTTTTTATGTTGGGCTAACAGTGCAGAAGCAGGCAATTATCAGTGGCTGACCAGAATCAATAGTAAAAAAATGCAAGCTGAAGTGGCCGTTGTGTCGTTTCTCTCTTTGGCCAACCTCTGCCAGAATAGACGGCTAAACGTCGAAAAATACGTAAGTTTTATAATAATATATATATATATATATATATATATATATATATATATATATATATATATATATATATATATATTCATCATAAGGTACACCTTTATTTTTAGAGAGGGGTAGCTCCATAACATATCTACTTACCGGCTCTTAGCAGTTCATCTGGGAGGGAGTTACTAGCACCATGCACTTTTACGGCCTGTCTGCGATTCACCACCATGTACCTGGCTTGCTACTCTCTCTCTCTCTCTCTCTCTCTCTCTCTCTCTCTCTCTCTCTCTCTGTATTCCATATCTCTCATCTATAATATGTACATATGTACCAGAAATATTTGCATATACAAGACGCTGAAAAAAATAGCAGCATCTGAACGTACATGAAGTAGTGACTGCTTTACTATTCTATTTACTTGTGTATATATAAATGCGTATTGCAGCGTCGTACTATAATATTAACCTGTGTTATGTTTTAAGGTTTCTCTTTAACTCTTCCAGTATCAGTTATGAGAAAGAGTTTTATCTGATTAAGACTTCTTCTCAAAAAGACTTTAGTGTACATTTGAATACATTTTTTCCCAAATGCTTATACAGCTCCGTAGAAAGTCTTGCTCATGCAGATCTCTTGTTTATCATATTCGGAGATAAGGAGGAGCAGATGCTTCAGTAGTCTCGTCTTATTTTTCCCCTCCGCTTTATATTCCTTTTGCGTATAAATCCTTAGCCATCACAACATTTCCACGACTCGACAAAGCTCCTCCACAATAGAGGGATTACCTCTTGTGTGTATTTCAAAGCCGTTCAATTCACTCGAATGAACCAAATTCCGGACGGGGGCTATCGAGCCTAGATGCCTGACTCGAGTTCTCTCAGCAGAGGAAAGAGGACGCAATGGAGGCCCGTGATTGGTACGGGCTCCATCACGCGTCTATTCTGGGACTCGGCTGGAGTTCGTTCTGAGCTCTAGGTATCGTCCCGGAATACCAAAAGGGGTTTTGAAAATCTCTTTTGCTCAGCGAGTTGAAAAAAGGATGAATCCACGTCTGTCGAGCCTAAGAAGTTGGGGCCAGCACGGAGGGGTGGGGAAGGAAGGAAGGCGGGGGGGAGAGGGGGAGGTGAGACCCCGTTTTGAATATGAGCTCAAAGACATGGAAACTGGAAATGTATTTTTGTTTTTCTATTGAAAGAAATCATACTGATGCGCTGTGCGGAGGGGGTGAGGGGTGGCGGGCGGTTGGGGCTCCCTTTGAGAGGCCTAATCGAGAGATGAAAGAAACTGAGATTAATTCTCTATTTGATGAGAAGAAAAGGAAGGAGAGGGGCGGGTTGTTTATCTTTCATACGCTCTCCCTTTTCCATTTTACTTATGGATTTGGCAGAGATTGTTATCATACCTGGATTTTTCTACAGCGTGCAAAGCTTTGATTTTTCTCTTCGTTCGGCTTACTCTTTTATTATTTTTTTTCCCATGTTCCATCTAGATGAATCTCTTTTCTAAAGAGACTTTTATTTAAAAATTTGTGTTCGATTATTTTTTCAGCGTTAAATCCAGCCATGATATTTCTATTCTTTTGGAGTTTACATTCACTAGCTTTTCATTTGAAAAATGGTTATCTTTTCGATTCTGTTTTCGGAATATGTTTGATTGTCGGTTTTTTCCTCGAGGAATGAATGAATTCAATTCGCAATTGATTTTGTTTATAATCTTGATTAAACTCTTTAGTTATAATAATAATAATAATAATAATAATAATAATAATAATAATTATTATTATTATTATTATTATTATTATTATTATTATTATTATTATTATTATTATTATTAAATGAAATCACTTTCTGTTACCTTTACATTTATAACTGATGGCAGTTTTGTGATTCACATTCAACAAATTATTTTGTTCTAGCGACTTAGGATCTTTAACAGAAGCTGCGCTTCACAACACGCAAGATAAAGCAAGAAAGCGAATGTAATCTCTCCGGTCAGTCTGGCACAAATGAAAACAACTATTGCAAGTAAAAAAAAAAAAAAAAAAAAAGATGAGAACCAAGCAGTGACGAAAGATCTGACGAGCACTTGTTGCTCATCCGGGTCCTTTGTTCTCGAGTCGGCTAAAAGCTGAAAAATAAGATTCATGGAGATAATGATTTTTTGATGGTTCCTTGAAGGGGCGGTGAGTAAGGGGAAATGACTCGGGCATAAGTTATCAGCATTTTAATTCCAGAGGAACCGAGGCAACGGAGAGATGTTGGGAGGGAAAAGGTGAGAAGAGAGATTAGGGAAGCGGGACCTGGGATGGATGTTGGAGGTAGGAGCAGATTTTCGGTACCTTTTCATTTTTCAGTTCCATTAATTGTATGGTAGTGTTCAAAACATAAGGCTCTATTTTTGTATTACTTCTCAAGGAAACATTTGTAGGGAGTAGCTGAATATTCCTTGAAGAAGTTTTGGAATCGAAAAAGAAATATAAATAAAATTAAAAGACAACTTTTCTCCGTTTGATCTTCTCATTGCGCTGCGTGCTCTCTAAAGAAAGCAATTCATCTATTGCTTTATACAGTTCTCACTCACTTCCCGTTAGTCTTTGTGGGATATTCGAAATAACGGTAAGATATTCTTTACCGAAAGTTATCTGCATAATCCTCTAATTCATAACTCATTAATATTCGTGTTTGAATATCTTTGTGAATTATAACGGAGAAACAAATTCAACTTATCTCTCAATATGAAAGGTAAACTGAATTTGCTTCATTTATATCATCTTAAGAGATGGTTAAATTCGAATGTTAATGATTTAGGGATTAGCGGATTATGCAAGCATCTTCTGATAAGGGGTAATAAGGAGAAAAATTTCTGACCGTGATTTAGAATATTTCGCAAAGACTGATAGAAACAGGGTGATAACTTTGCAGAGCGATAGATGAGCTGCCTTCTTTTGACAGCCCGTAATGCAAGGGACAGATTAAACGGGAAATTTGTTTCTGGCCGCTATCAAATATTCGCTAAAATGACTCGTCACTAAGAATGGAAAGAGTGGTATCTTCTGTTGTGGCATCCTATCATTCCACTCATAGCATTCTGGATTTTCTTGCTGTATAAGAGTTATTCCACATGAAGTATCTTTATTATCTTGTTTCTTTCTGGGGGAAAAGAGCGTATCCGCTCGCGTAATTTTCTTTGTTTTCTTTCAACTAAAGGGAAACCTGATGAAGGATGTCTTGCAGTCGTAGGTCGGGATGTCTATATAATGAACCATAAACCGTTTTTCTGTTTCTGGCACGGAGACTGGTTTAGATTAAGGCGGCCTTATGCCAATATGGGTCATTGCCTTAAGGCGGATGCCGTAGGTGTGGTAAGGTGTGAGAGCAGGGGTCCTGGTGAGACCCTTCGGACTCTCCTGAGCCAACATGATCTGGAAAATTCAATATTTCCCCTGATTCTTAGTTTAGTTCAGGACGAACTAGATAAAACGAGCAGAGAAAGTCTTTCAGGACAGTAAATTTTTACGTAGAGAAAATATAAATCAGCAGTTTTTTCTTTCATTCATTCGCTAACATTATTTGTGAAACAAGCTACTCTAATATTTTTTGAATGATGAATATGAACCTATTTAGTAAGTAGGGACATGAGCCAATAAGAATATGAAGCCTGTGATTGAAATAATTTATAACAACACCAAGGCTAAAATTCTTTCATAAAATCACATTTTCATCTTTTTATTTTCTCTGTCAATTTTTTTGTATCACTCGCTGTACACCCTCTACAAAGAAAGACTACCAGTTCAATAATCATATACTCATTTACTGCTTCCTTCATTTTCTCATAAGATATACTACCTATATTTGGACCCAGCAGCCAAGAAATCGTAACTCAAAGAAAAATTAGACAAAAAAATATACAAAATACGTTTAAAGTTTGAACTTCTGGAAACCGACATTACTGTCTAAAATGTCATCTTACTTAGTATGATTTTCAGCCTTGTCACCATACTGTATTTACCCAATAAAACTTCTGATAAAAAAAAGGACATATATTTGGGAAAGTCTTAGGCCTAACTGACGGTAGACCTCTCATGTAACATAGGCTACTTTAACTGTAATTCACTGTAGTAGTTGAATATTACCTTTCAGAATAACTGCTAATTTACGTGAGTTTCTCTATACAGGGTTTCATCTACCAGTCACTGTTTAAAGAATAAATGTGGCGGTGACTGTCGTGTTGTCATTTCCCAGGAATAACGCTGTTATGTAAAATCACACACACTCACACACACACACATATTTAGATATATATATATATATATATATATATATATATATATATATATATATATATATATATATATATATATATATATATATATATATATATATATATATATATACTACACACATATATATATATATATATTGTTGAAATATATATCAGTACTTACACGCTATATATAGAGTTGTGGGCTGGATCTTATATATATAGTTAGTATGATGAAGAATTAGAGGAATTTATTTCTGGTGATAGAAATTCATTTCTATATATACAATATGGTTCGGATTCATATATAGCTGTAGGTCCCGTTGCTAAGTAACCAGTTGGTTCTTAGCCACGTAAAAAGTCTAATAATAGGAGAGCTGTTAATCAGCTCAGTGGTCTAAAAGTAAGGTATACTTAACTTAACAAGCACTTACCTTATCCTCGCTGATGATATGCTGTAGTTATTTGAAGTGCCTCTTGTTAGATCAAAATCTTAAAAAAAAAAAAAAGGTTAAGTATCGAAATTGAGCTGGTCATATGAGACATAACGTGAATTATATTTAACTTGAAATTCAACAAACAAACAAAAAATGGTAGAAATACGGAAAGCAATATCTTCTTGAACGCAGGCTGCATTATTTAAAGGCATCGGTTTTGGGCATTAATTTATCCTTTTGTCCAAACTAAAGGGCACTGCCCAATTGGCAAACACTTTTTCATAACCCGTCCACTACAGATTTCCTTTCAATTTTTTTTTCCAATACAACACTGAATTACTATTACATAAGAACAACGCATGATATTTTTTCATTTTATTGCGGTGCTGGGCATGGTGAGAAGAAGACAAATATTAAAAAAACTTCCATTGCCTACTCAACGAGTTTCTGACCGACCGAGTATGGAGCCAGAACGAGGCGACTGTCTGTAAGTCCTCATATATTTATAACAGTGAGAAAATATAAAAAGCTGTTTTAGGTCGTTTGTGCCTTTACCAGAATACTGTTCTCCGGTATGGATATCTGCTTCTGCCAGAGATTTATCTCTTTTAGATAGAGTGGTTTTGGTAGTAGGTTTCTTTTCCTAATAGTAGCAGTTATGACTTGGGCCATCGACGGATGGTCTCTTGTTTGTCAATTTTTCATAAGTTGTATTTCAACAGAGATCTTTCACAATCACAATTGATCCCTGATCCCCCTTAGCTGCCGAGAGCGACCAGATTTACTGAACAGCAGCACCAATATGCGGTAAATGTGCCTCACTGTCGAACTTCTCAGTTCCAGAGGTCCTTTATTCCTCACACCGTTGGACTGTGGAACTGCCTCCCAAAGGATGTCGTGCAATTGAACTTCAGAAGTTCAAGCGAAGATGCAATGCATTACTACCCTAATACTATTCTCCTTGCATTTTAATATATTTTTATCTGTTTATTAATTAATTAAATTCTTTTTTCTTTTTATAATAAGTGGGATCTCTTCATTTTGTATTTCCCTTTACCTCCTCTTACTTCTTCCTAATTAACACCTAACTTTGGAAGCCTGAATTTTAAGTCAGTGGCCCCTGTGTGCTTGTTCCATATAAATAGGTTTCATCGTCTGAATAATAATTTAAAACCTTTGAGAGCGCTGAAACATTTTAATTTCGGCATCAGAAATCAGCGCAAGGACATTCTATCGATTTTCCTTTAAAAGATTAACAAACGACATACAAAACAAACTCTTCCAAATATTCTTCATTTTCTTTTTTTTACAGAAATTGAAAATCTTTATAACTTTTTGTTGTTGTAAAATAAACAAGATATATTTAAAAACAAAATAGAAAAGCCGTCCTATAACATCAGTCGAATCATATATATATATCTCTTTTTCATGCAGATCTCCAAAATAAAAGCCTCACGCGAGCATCGAAAATAAATAGAAATATTTTATGCCCTGTACATGAAACTCGAATATTAGAGGACACTCATTTTTACAGGGTAACTGAATTCACAATCTAAAGCTGCGATCTATTTTCCCTACAAACAGAGGTTGCTATTTTTTTCTTTTTTATTTTATATCTTTTTTTTTTATGAGACCTGCGACCGTTTCGAGTGATGTCGGCAAGGAACATTAAAATAATGTTTTGTTTAAACAGCGAGAGAAAGATAAGCATACCATTAGGGATTACTTGCCTCCATAAAATTCTTTTTCTGCTTCTTATTACGCATTAAAGATGTGGACTTACCAAACAGTACAACAGGGAAGTAGAATTTCCCTTAACGTGGGTATGAATTATTCTACTGGGTTGGTAACTGCTTTTCTTTTAGAAAAAAGGGAAACGGTGAAATATGAAAGGTACAGGAATATCCTTCTAGCAGTTTCCGTGTATTATTTGTATTGTTTACTTCGTGCTTGCCACCTGAAGAGTAATTTCTTTTTTGATAAAAGAGAGAGAGAGAGAGAGAGAGAGAGAGAGAGAGAGAGAGAGAGAGAGAGAGAGAGAGAATTAGGTGACACAGGCTGACAAATATATATATATATATATATATATATATATATATATATATATATATATATATATATATATATATATATATATATATATATGTGTATATATGTGTGTATATATAGTGTATATCTCTGTACTGACAAACATACTGACAAACATACATATATATATATATATATATATATATATATATATATATATATATATATATATATATATATATATATAAATATATATATATTTATATATATACATATATATATATGTATATATATACATATATATTATATATATATACATATATATATATATATATATATATATATATATATATATATATATATACATATATTTATATATATATATATGTGATAATCGGTCTTTGTTTCAAGCAGCCGTCATTTCCGAGGGCAGAATGGACCACCGTGTGAAATTAATAAATGTTTGAGAATCTGTTTTGAAGAAGCAGTAAGAAAACGTATCCTTTCATAGGAATTGGGTAAAAATCCATAGTTTAGAATCGTTGTAAAGGAAGAAACAAAGTCAATAAAAATAATAGAAGAGTGATTTTCCTCTTATACTGGAATATCTCATGAAACCTTTCCAAGAACTAAATAAATAAAGAATAGGATTATGTTACATAACCTTGGCTGGAAAGTAAATTTAAAAAGAAGAAAAGAAATAAAGAGGAAACCCGAATACACTCCGAAAAGTGAAACCCAGAACTGAACATGAAAATATCATCACAGCCTACCTGCACATGGAGAACCAAATTTTTTTGCAACTATTTTTTCGTCATTGTTTCAATATTCGGGATGGGAAAACAACTGCAAAAGAGCTTTAATTTCACAAACCGAATTTCTTTTAGTTTCGCAGAGGTAGAAATTGAGTGGCTTCTTATTAAAAGAATAAGACTATTTTGTCTTGAAATATTCAGTCAGCGCCACAGAAAAATAAAAAAAAAAGTGGACGCTTCAGCTACAAGATTTCGGGTAAGCAATTCTACACAATACTTTAGAATGGCTTGAAATTTATACATAATAAATAGTAACAATGGTTTGTTGTGTCTCCAGGGGTTTTCAAAGACTTTAAGGATCGAATATTGTGTAAAATTAACGACACTGGATGTAGGGGTAACACATTCTATAAGAAAAGAGGTCGTGAATGAAATATGCAGTGACTGCTGTTTGCAGTGGTGATAGTGAGTAGGGGGGAAAAATTAGTGAAAGAGTGAAATTCCTTACAAGAGAACAATGCTGAGAAGATAGTTAGCTAGAGTAACCTTAGTAATAGTTATTTTAATTTGATTAAAAACATGTGATAAGTGATACAAATGGTTAGATATGCAATACAATTAAGTACAATACTTTTCAGATTATGCACAATTTACTTTAGTTTATGTACATATTAAATTATTTTATATGCACTTAATCTTTATTTATTTACACAAGCCACTGGTATATGAATCTTCAGTGATGTCAGATAGTTTTCAAAACTAACATGGCAAACGACGCATTAAAGCAATTAAAAAACTTACATAAAAATAATGCTGATATTTTTCGAGCTAAAAAAAAAAAACTACTTCCATGATAATTTAATGCAGTAATAATATACATTTCAGAATACTAAAAACAGACTGCATCCCGCCCTGAAACTCGTTTGTAGAATTTCTCTGTCAGCAACAGATTATTTCCACTTATCTTCAAAGGTAAAGATGTATTAAAAAGGTAAATAAATTTTTCTGCCATTTTCCAGTTTTAGTTCAAGCTCGGTTGCTTTGCTCACTGTACCTTCTGCGCAAATATTGATTTAGTTTGATTGGTTGTAATTTTTCTTCCTTTACAATTTACATATTTTTTGAACGTTTATAGTATCACCCATTTTTATGACACACCTCATTTTCTTTTTTACTTTCTGGGTTTTACCGTTTTTTTTTTTTTTTTTTTTTATTTATTCGTCCATACGTTTTTTCTTCACCTTCCTGTGTAGTGAACTATTTCCACGAGTATTTTGTAAATGCACTTGAAGTTGATATGTAGTTTACGAGGAATAAATGTTTTACTTTTACGTGGCAATTCAGTCGCACATACAAATGAATATTTTGGGCTGCTGTATGAAGGACAATTAACCGTTTTTCAATTACGTTTCTGCTTCCCCCACCATCTCACTCACTCCCCATCTGATTCCATTTGCTAAATGATGCCCTGTGGGCTTTACTGCTAGGCTTTTAAAAGTACATAAATCATTTTGTATTGTTTCTTATTTCAGTAATAATAATACAATTTTGTGTTGTTTCCTATTTCAGTATCAGTTTATATTGTTTCTTACTTCCGTAATAATAATAATAATAATAATAATAATAATAATAATAATAATAATAATAATAATAATAATAATAATAATAATAATAATAATAATAATAATAATAATAATAATTTTGAATTGTTTATAACTTCAATAATGAAATTAATATTGCAGGAATTATCGCACTCATTGCATGCTCAAATTAATTAAGGGCCTCTTAGCTGAACTACGCTGCCTTCTAAGAATAAGACGTGGCCGTCTTTAAGCCCAAGAAACCGAGAGTTCTTATTCCCGAAATTAGTCGGAATACGCCAGGAGCCTGGTAGTTCTGAGTACAGCGTGGGAATAACAACTCCATCATTCTTGCGAGGCACTGCAAAAATTGGAACTCTTACAGTAAAATACCCACCAACCGACCTGCCACCCAATTAAAAATCTTGTCAAGGTCCCAACGGAAGTAAACATTTGGCACTGTAATAGGTATTCCTTTGGTCACGCTTATCAAAGTGTACATTAATAGTCACATCTCCATTCACTGTTTATCCGTCGAATCTTAACACGATCTGTTAACAGTTCCGGTGGGGGGTAGTGACTGAAGTGTGCTTTCCCAGGCACACCAGAAAGAGATGGAGTTTGTCTAACCCTGTTTTTACCTTCCACCCATTGGCTTCGGTTCACCTACCTGTGTAAAGTATTTATCTTTACTTTGCTCCACTTGGTTACAATTTACACTTTCCCTTGAGAGCAAATCCTTTAGGTGAGTCTTATGCTTCTCGTAGCATAACTCGCTGGTTTCATTAAACTGCCAAATAATAATAGTAATAATAATAAAAACATTATAATGTTTACCACATTTTAGTAGATTTCTATGCATTGTTTACAGTTGTTTATTATTAATTTTATCAACCTTGGCTTGCCTGTAGCACTTTTTGGTTTGTAACTTATCAAGAGGATGTCACCTCCTAAGTGCCTCATCTGACTTGCTTCTCTCTCTCGTTCCTTTACTTTTAATGTCTCCTTCGCTATAATCACATTCACTCTGCGTTCCCTCTCTTTTTACTTCGTTATTCTGCGTGTTCCCCTTTAGAAACACATCTCTCTCCTTTAACCACATCCCTATCAAAGCTATCAAAACTTCTCCTCCTTCCCTGAAATCTCTGGTCGTATCGTCCTTCTCTCCCCTCCTTCAAGTGGCCCTGCCAACTAAATGAAGTAGCGCTGCATCCCATATCATTCATTAAGAAGCACAGCTTTTCATTTTCTATTGGGTTTCTTCTTATGCTTTGTAATTGTTTAGTCATTCAAAACTTGACCCAATAATCTTTGCAACGCCATTTAACTCCCTTATAACCTTGAACTCTACGTCCCAGAAGGGATGGCCCTTGCGGTTATTTGGTCTATATTTACTGGAAAGTAGAATATTTTAGTTTCGAAGAAATGTCCGAAAATCTTTGGCTTAATTCTCATGAACTCTTTGCCACTGGTATTCAGCACTGAATGCAAGTCGTGATATATTTAGCCCAGTAGGCGTAGGTATATTGTATATAAGTTGTAAACCCTTTACAGGATTTTCTAATTTAGTATCGTGAGTGGGAAGCCTAAAGTCCTAGACTTCATAGGAGACAGTGCAAATCTGATTTTGGAACTGACCCGACAATAAACAAGTAAAAAATGCCCAGAAGTTTCTTCGGCGCAGTCGAGTTTTCTGTACAGTGTATAATCAAGGCCACCGAAAATAGATCTATCTTTCGGTGGTCTCGGTGTAATGCTGTATGAGCCGCGGCCCATGAATCTTTAACCACGGCCTGGTGGGGCCTGCCCTATATTGTTGCCAGAAGCACGATTATGGCTAACTTTAACCGCAAATAAAATAAAAAATAATGAGGCTAGAGGGCTGCAATTTGGTAGTTTTGATGATTAGAGGGTGGGTGATCAACATACCAATTTGCAGCCCTCTTGCCTCTAGAGTTTTTAAAATCTGAGGGCGGACAGAAAAAGTGCGGATAGAAAACAGTGCGGACAGAGAAAAGTGCGGACGGACAAACAAAGCCGGCACAATAGTTTTCTTTTACAGAAAACTAAAAGGAAATAACAAAACGGAAAGTCAGATTCGTTGTTAATACTTTTATGTGAGTCTGACAAATTTAATATACATCCTGGAGAATCGTAACGGAGTTATTCCTTTTTTAAATTTAAAGATAATAAAATTCAAAATTCACATTAGGCAGTTTTGTTCCTCATACATACGAGTATCTCTGTTCATCTAAATAAACGTCTGTATTGTATTTAAGCTTTGGAAGTGCAGTTATCTGATTGCATACTTTCCCCTAGTTTATATATCAAATGCTTGATTGCGTGACAAGAAAATACATATAAGGGCAACTCATGCGTCCATGTCATTCACCGGCTGATACTATGGAGTTCCAAAGTAACTCCACCAGGGACGTTTGGTTGGAGTTTCATAGAGAAGATTCAAACGTTTGATCCTTAATGATATTCAAGCGAGGATACGAGTAGATAATTGTATTGTTAATGTAATATAATTCATATATTATTTCATCAAAAGCTTTTCCGCAGTGATTGTTCCTTATTCACGAGTTTTCTTAAAAATCAAATGTGATTTCATGAAATGTTTTTATGAAGTATTTTTCGTTCTTGACGATACGTTATCATCTGTGATTTTTTTTTTAATAAATCATAGTGAAAGCTTATACGTTATTGTTCTTCTCTTTTGAGAATTGTCTAGCATGTACTGATATCCTCCCAATCTGCATAGGAAATCTTAACAACATATCCCATGCTTTAAATTTTATGTTATGCTGTTGTCCTTCAGCGTACGAAAAGATTAGATAATTGGAAATGAAAAAAATAGTAGCTCAGAAACCAGAAATGCAGGTGTGTGTTATTTACATCTAAGATTCCTCTTATGAGAGTAAAAGAGGCTAACCTTCGAAATCAAATATGCCATATGAAGAATTATAAAAGGGCCCTCTAAATGATGGCCTCAGCCCGAAAATATTAGAAAGAACTCTTCTGTTTTAAATAGGACATTCAAAATTATTAAAACAAGTAAAAAATGCGCCGAAGTGTTTTCGGCGCAGTCGAGTTTTCTGTACGGCGAATAATCAAGGCTACAGAAAATAGATCTATCTTTCGGTGGTCTCGATATAATGCTGTATGAGCTGCGGCCATGAAACTTTAACCACGGCCCGGTGGTGGCCTGTCCTATATCGTTCCCAGACGCACGGTTAAATGAAATAAAAACTACTGAGGCTAGAGGGCTGCAGTTTGGTATGTTTCATGGTTGGAGGGTGGATGATCAACATACCAATTTGCAGCCCTCCAGCCTCAGTAGTTTTTAAGATCTGGGACGGACAGAAAAGTGCGGACAAAAAAAGTAAGGACGGACAGATAAAGCCGGCACAATAGTTTTCTTTTGCAGAGAACCAAAAAGGACCTTTAGTTCAAAATAAAAGGAAAAGACTCTGCATTATCATATATATCACATAGTAACGTGAAAAATATATGAGTAGCATCCCTATGCAAATAAAATGAATGAAAACTTCATTTATGTTAAAAGGGTTTTAGCTCTGAAAAGGGTTTTCATGCTTCCACAATGAAATAGTGTGGCAAAGGCCAAATGTCTAACCACTTTCTGTATTGAGCTTTACAAATCATTTCAATCTACAAACTACTCACAATTCAGTGTGGTATCTAGGAAAATATTTTTTATTTAGATAAATGCATTTTTTCAAGGAGGAATAAGACAAGTTATATATATCAATTGATAAATGGCTGAAAATACCTGCAAGTTCTGATATAAGAAAACGTTAAAAATGTATGGAATTAGTTATCGTGTTATTTTTGTGCATACGAAAACGTGAAGAAAAAACAATGAAGAACACATGCTCATATGTGTTCATAAGTCAACATATCATTTTCGATGGAAGAAGATCGCGAAGAGATATCCATTCAACTTACAAGTGAAAATATTGACCATTGATCTTTAAATAAAAAAACACTTCCAAACCTTTGATATTATTTAATAAAGTTTGGGATTACAGAACATCATACTCCACCACAATATTCTTTATAGCTGTTTGCTGTTTAAGGTCTTTCATAATAACAATAGAAATGTATTTTATAATATCGGATGGATAATTCTTTTTTCATTTACGCAGACTCTCTTAAATATAAGCTTCATGGAATCAGTGAAAAACAAATGAACAAAAGCATTCGGACAGAAACAGTTTCTATAAAAGTGTTGCCATCTAAACTACAGAACATTACCACAATCTGTAATACACAGTAACTCTATACATGGGAACCAGAAAAGTGATGCGTGGCAATAATTAAAGAAAAATCTTTTAAGATTTAAACAGCAACACGCATCTTTAATATAGAGGGTAAGAAAAAGTTCGGAAGGTAAACAAAACGTCAGAGATTACCTGACTACAGACTTCTTATCAAACATTAAATAACCGCCCGCTAAGTACATATTAACAGGTAGTGAAAAGAACCTTTAATTTTCGTAAAAATTACACCGATATGTCGGTAATATTCTCCAACACCCCCCTTTTTTTTTTTTTTTTTTTTAGAGACGGTTAGTGGTTGGTTTATAGCACAATAAATTACCAATATTTTCTTCCGGAATAATTTTGCAATGTACCTATTCTTTTTTTAAATTTTTGTCGACATGTATTCTTTGCTTGGTCATTAGTTTGTATTCACTAGAGAGAGAGAGAGAGAGAGAGAGAGAGAGAGAGAGAGAGAGAGAAAGAGAGAGAGAGAGAGAGCTGATTTTGCTTAAAAAAAAAAAAGAAAATCCATTAAGGGCATAAGGTTTAAGGTAATTAAGTTATAATCAGAAGGTGCATAAGATGCAATTACCCATATCGTTAGTTCAAAGAGACACCAGTCTTAACGATCAAGCAATTACGATTTAAATGCTTCAGTATATGAATTACTAAAACCTCAAAGCGAAAATAAATTTTCTTGCTTTATATGAGATTACATAGAAGCGAAATATAGCTATTTCTAATTTCGCAGTTCCTTTGTAACTACACGTAATTTTCTTTCCGCATTACGAGATTTTTTGTTTTCTTCCCTTCCTTTCCCCTTTCACTTCCTAAAATGTTAGATGGTTCTTTGGTGTAAGTAAATGGTAGCTAAAAACAGTATTTTGAAAACAGCAGCACCATTTTTGCAAGGAAGTGAAGTATGTGTAAAGGGTTCGAAGTCATGGTAATGAGAACTTTCTCTTTGTTTATTTACTTTCTTTCTATTCTGTTAATTACTTGATGGCATAAACCTTGACTTGGTCATACCGTCTTTTGCCTCTTCCTTTAACGAAAAATGTTAAGTGAGACCAAACAGTCCATCCTTAAGAACTAATTTATTGCCTTATGAACACACACTACTCATTCAACATGCTCCCGTGAACTAGGTTTCTCTTTCCTTTTCTAATGAGCTTTTACTAATATCTAACAAATTCTTACTTGTATAATAAAGAAAATCTCATTTTTAATACTTATATAATAAATAAAATCTCGTTTTTAATCATTTCACAATGCGGAATGCTCTTCTTCCTCAAAAGTGTAAATACGTATTCAGCTTTTCAAGTAAATTCTTTTGTAGTTCGACTTTGACCTTTAGAAGCATTAAACAATTTAGCAGGCATAAACTATTCTTTCGTAAAAGCTTTGTTTACAACAAAGCAGTGTGCCATCCATATTCATTCTGTACTTGATTCATTTTCCACAGTACGAGATGTAAATCACACTTAACAAATTACCGTCCACAGTTAACAACATCAGTGTGCTCTCACTTTTTTGTAAAGCAATTGGTTCGTATCTCTTGCTTCTTCGTAAGTCACTTACTAGTTTCTCTTTCATCTCTAAAGACTCCCACATGTATATTTCATGAGAAATCCTTCCTCTACATTTACTCCTTCTTGTCTAAATCAACCTTTTCCTCCTATTTAAAGTGTATATATATATATATATATATATATATATATATATATATATTTATGGATATATATATATATATATATATATATATATATATATATATATATATATTAAAGTAACTAAAAATAATTAGAATCAACTGGTCATGGATGAATTAAAATCTTTTACTGGCTTATATATCAATTAACGTGACATTTGTTTCGTATCGAGAATATATAAAAGAAAATTGGAGTTGTTATGGATGACATGAACTTTGGTCTTGCATTAGTTAATGTAAAATTCTGCTTCATATGTCTTTTAACTGCAGGATAAACGATAATGAATAACATTTTACATTCCACAACAGGTGCCGTAAATTTTTAATGTGCTTATTTGAACGCCATTAATCAGTTTTTTGCTTAGATCTCTCCAGCAGAGTACCAGTTTGTTCCTTTTTCGAAATTAAAAGCTCATTAGAAAAGGAAAGAATACCAGTTTGTTCCTTTTTCGAAATTCCTGATTTCGTCTGCCCCTTGGTGCTTCAAGATGGCCAAATTCTAGTACTGGACAGCCCCATGAGAATTTCCGCCATTTCAGCTGGTCAGTTGCCTGGAATGCCCGGGATTCATAACCGCTGCTGCCAGTTTCCCCTGATTCATTGACGGCAACGTCAAAGGAGATTAACATACTACATGTGCTATTAATATAAGAGGCGACTGCCCACACCTGTTGCCTTCGCTATTCCTGTCAGTATCGTGAGATCAACGTTAGATTACTATTGTTCAATATAAGATGGACAATTACGTAGACAAATGTAAGAGTACTCTCAAAAATCGAGTCAATTTTAATGATTTTGGTGAAGGATATAAAGATAATGGGAAAAAAAGCACGTTAAAAGAAGCAAGAAAAAAAAGGTGAAGGATATAAAGATAATTCTTAAATTATCGGAAACTCCTCTTTCCTTCTTCGTAAAGTGCACGGGCATCTCCAAAAATTTCCGTTGATACAGCAACATTTGAAAGGAGGATGCAGTAAAGAACTTAAATTGGTAACTTACGACAGCGCTGTAAAATACGGAATGTAATTGGCTACTGATAATCACCAAAGGAATGAAACGATCTCAGATGATAATCAGAAATCGAGGTGTCGAGGTTTTTGAGTGAATCCTAACTCTCAGAATAAAATTCTTGGTTTACGAAAAATCAGCATTAGGTTAGGAGACTGTCTTCATTTCATGGCAGTGGTATTTTACTGAGACACGTGTAATCTATATATATATATATATATATATATATATATATATATATATATATATATATATATATATATATATATATGAAAACAAAAACTGGCGAACAGTGTCACTATGACAAATATCAACCAGACATGCGAATAGAATCCATGAGAAAATAGACGCCCCGCGAAGGCTCAGACAAGCATTGACAAAAAAAGTTAGAACTTGTCTTATAACACATTTGAAAGAAGTGAGCATGGGCCCTGCAAGTTATGACAATCAATCAAACAGCATCTCTTCCTTGCTAGCTCTTCTGATACCACTACCTTTAACCATGAAAGGGAATCTTCAGTCCCAGTTTAATCTCGCTCGATATGTCTACAGTAACGACGAATGTGTTTTCCATTTCCTTTACATTTTGCATTTTTGAAAACATTTATATGTAGCCTTCATTTTTAAGGAATATAATTCCTGTCAAAGATCTTTTACAGTTCGTTCATTTCAACATTCCTTTTCTTTTATTTACGTTTGTGTGCATGAAGTGTTTGTATTTCTTTTTTCATATGAGCTTTTCAGTCGAGAAACATGCCAAGTGCCATTTTTAAAATATAATAAATTAAATAAAAAAATACTATGACCCAGGATGGCGCTTGGCATGTTTCTCGACTGATAGCCTCATATGCACTTGAGATGATATGTTATATGTAAATTTTACAGCAGTATTTTTTCTCGTATAACGATTCGCTTTCACTAAGTTCTAAGTATTCTTTTTTTTACTTTCCAGAAACGGCAATGAATTTTTTCACTGACGTTGCTTTTATTTTCTCCCACGATCCTCTCAGTACATTTTTTTTTTATTTCATGGTAAAATTGACTTGGAACCTTAATTTTTAGCTCTTACTCTCCTTGAATTAACCCGTGTTTTACATCAAATAATGATAGTAATAAATGCTACAATATCAATATTTAGCTACTTTTATCCTTGTATAATAATGAGAGTACACCGTTCGGAGAGGTGACCACCGTGAAAGCTCACACCTTTAAGAATTTAGGCCAAGCACTGACACGGGAATTAACAGTAAAAGGTTTGAAAGCTGTAACGGGAGGAAAACCTCGCAGTTCCACTATGAATCAGTTGTTAGGAGAGGGTGGAAAATAAAATGGAATAAAGAGAATATGCAAGGAGGCACAGTAAAAGGAATGAAAGGGGTTGCAGCTAGGGGCCGAAGGCACGCTGCAAAGAACCTTAAGTAATGCCTGCAGTGCACCGCATGAGGTGCACTGACGGCACCCCCCGGCGGGAACACCCTGAGAACATACTCCTCAAGGAAACAGCGTCCTGTCAATGGTCAACCGCTTAGCCTCTTATTCAAAGCTAAATGCTCAAAATCTCGATTAAGAGATATTGATCCCACAAAGCAGAAGCTCAACACTTGGGTAAATCCTAGTTCTGTCGGTAACAGACAGTTACTATAATAATAACAGGTATCCAAAGAAGGAAAAATCAAGTTAATATTGCAATTTAATAACAGATTCCTCGTAAAGGTGTGAACATATTAATTGACGGTAACACTGAGTAATGAAAATGATTAAGGTGAATCTTTTTAATATCACGTTACCTAACGATAATATTTTTCGTTTGAATGACAGTTTCATTCATATGGTTCATTATATATATTATATGTATGGTAATGAATAAAATATTTGGAGTAAAGAGTAATCATTCATTAGCATAAAATCTTACTATTTTTGGCTACGATATTTACCATAACGAAATTCAAAATCTTATTTGTACTTTGCATGATTAAATACCATACTAATTTATCATTTAAACCACGGACGGTGACCCATGTTGCACACCACACTGCGACAGTACACATTGAGACGGTACCAGGGGAAAAGACATATATACCATCAACATATATTCAAACAAAAGATAGAGCACCTTGAGCACTCCTTATAGATTATTCACAGGATTTTAGGGATATCCTACTCGAAGTTATCGCCTCGAGGGGATTACAGAGGGATACAGATTCTGTTACGCAAAGCACAAGGGTACAACCGTTTAATTATGAAAAGCAGCGACGAGAGGACGGAGATGACCAAAAATAGGTTGATGTGACTGATGCAGAAGGTCAGCATCAGCAGAGAATTGATCACTTTAATACCCACACACAGTATGTATGTATGTATGTATGTATGTATGTATGTACTTGTATGTATGTAATGTATGTATTCATATTGGCGTGAGTTTGTGCGTAACATAATGAAAGAGTATTTTCTCACCAAAAAAAAACTGTCATTATTTTCTTTTTTCATATCTGAATGATTCTCATAATCAGAAAACTTGTATGCAGTAATAATGTTATCAAACCCTCGCTCGAACTGTTGATCTTTCTGCATAATTTTGTTTAGTTTTTTCTGTATATTTAGGACGAAATTTACTAATTGCTGCCTCCAGGATTAACAGCCATGGAATCTTCCTTAATGATTACAAATATTTAAATGAAACGACCTTACTTTCATCAGTAAACTGACTTTTACTTCTGATTTTGATCCCTTCTATTTCGTATGAGGCTGCTTTCTTTTGCATTTTTGTTACTATATCTCCCACCATTCTCCAAAGTGCTTTTACTATAGTCTATGAAACTGTCGCATCCGTTGTACTTTTGATTACCAGGAAAGCCTAGTACCGTTTACGAACTTTGAAGCTGACTACTGTGAACGTTTTTCTCCTTTAGATATCAGTTTTCAACAGCTTCTCCTATTTCCTATTTAACCCCAAGCGATTATTTTAGCCACTATAATTTGGTTTGCCATTAAAGACTCCGCAGCAACCCTTATAGTTCAATAACTTGTATGAAAGCGTGTCACTCTCGCAAAGTGGCTGCAGTGGGTGGCTTCTCGGCCCCCTTCGCTAAACAATTAGTAGCTCCTTCTTCCCATAACTATATTCCCACTCCCTTCCCCTCTCTTCGCACTCCATTTACTCCCAATATCCCTTTCAGTACACCTCTCTCCTACCTCTTATCCAAACCCTTTCATCCTTTTTATTCCATTTCGCACCTTCCTCTGCTCATATAGTATCCCATTTGTACCTGAAATCTCTCTCTCTCTCTCTCTCTCTCTCTCTCTCTCTCTCTCTCTCTCTCTCTCTCTCTCATGCTTTTGCCAGCCAATCGGGATGTCATGGCTTCCCTGAAAGTTCGTGAGAAATCCAACTCAAGGCTTTCCTTTTCTCTCCTCCCTCAGCCCCTCGAACTTTCTGAACTATTTGAGACTTATTCAGCTGCTGCCGCCAGACTTTTGCATTTACAATTATCTCGCCCCAAATAACCCAAGGTTTTCGGCCAGAGATGAGAGTCCTCTCAAAGTTGGCTGATTTAATTTTTCACGGTGTAAGTAATGGTGCTTGCTAGGATTAATTATCTAATAATATGTTATTTTTGTCTTCTCAGTTACTTGATAGCATTGATATCCTACACTGGTGGCTACTCAGAGGAGACGTGTTGTCAGGGTTGATGTTACTACTCCGTTGAAAAATATTTACGAATGTAAGTGATTAAAAAATAATAAAAACCTTGATTTTCACATAAAGTTTTGTAAGGTATAGAAAATATCAAACTAACCTAAATTGGAAATCTGCGTATAACATCTGCGCATGAAAGTTCATTAAACATATTCTTGCTTTTAACGGAGATTTTAATTACGATAAAATCTGTTGCATGTTACTCAGTATTCATCCTTTATTGTACATTAAAAAAGCAAAAGTTGATCAAACTGTTAGACAGGTGGAAATCTTTTAACTAAGTCTCACAGGAACATTATCAACGGACCTTGATCACAAACACAAAAGTAATCCAAAGCAAATAATTAACTGTTGTTGCCTGACCGAAGTGAATACATACAAATCGAAATTTTTCATTTACACACAAAATGATTTAGGTGACACATCTAGGCTCGGTTACCTGCCTCCGACGAAACTCAATAACTTAAAG
>NC_089784.1:20845503-20860503 GCF_040412425.1 Macrobrachium rosenbergii | reverse complement strand
AGAACAGTTTCTCTTTCAAGTGTGGTATTTTCTTGATTCAGAGGTCTCTCAAATGCAAAATATATTGGTAAAATACGCATATCTGTGACCTTTTTGCGTCTGGAAATAGAGAGGCATGATATCTATAACTATTTCTAGAGCTCATTATTCTAATTGTGATAGATGCGAAGCACTGTCTTTTAGATACAACTTTTCTGAAATTTGAGTAAGACTATGTATATGTACCTCAATTATAGTACAGTAATCTTCTGAATGCCATTTAGATAAAAAAAAAAAAAAAGTATTCTTCGTCGTGTTATTTTAAAATATCAGATAAAGTACAAACACATAAACACACATGTCAGGAGACATGAACATTTTAATTTCGAGGGAATAAATAAGTCAAAGGATGTCCAGTTAATTTTGCATTTTAAAATGTTTACAGTAGACGGATGAATAAGATGAACTCTACCAAACGTTGCTCGTATTCTTTGGAAGTTTTTCGAAGGTAAAATATTTTATTTAGACAAAAAAAAAACGTTAGGTGAATTGTGCTATTCCGTTCTAATAATTTTACCAGTGTTTTTGCAGATTCTCAAAACTTAAGAGATTATGAAAATTAAAAATCCTTAAAACCTCAGAAAGAAATGAGAAATTTTGTAGGATAAGGGACGCTTCAGAATACAGTTCAAAATTATTGTGAATAGAATTTATGACATATAACTCGTTGCTTTAATGGATGGTATTTAAAAACGTCAGGAGTGATTCGAGGCAATATATCGTGGAAAGAGGTAAATTTTAAAACTTCGACATGGTGTTTTATTTTTAAACTTAGATAATCGTCAGAAAGGCAAACAAAAGTAGTGATTGTGACCCTCCAGGAGGCTTTACGTTGGTTTATAAAGTATTCAGTAACTATACATCACATACTTTCTATAACATAAGTTTCTATCTAGAATTCCCTTTAATCACGGTATGAATTGCTCTGCTGCGTTAGGTATTCTGTCTGTATAGCTAACTTCAAAATTGCTATATATCTTAAGAAGTAAGAGATGCAGCAAATGGAGGGTTTTATTTTTATCAGCAGTCCTTCCATAGTTATTTTCCAGCCTTATTATAAATTTATACTCTCATCGTTCCTTGTAGAGAGAGAGAGAGAGAGAGAGAGAGAGAGAGAGAGAGAGAGAGAGAGAGAGAGAGAGAGAGAGAGAGAGAGAGAGAGAGAGAGAGAGAGAGAGAGATTATTATGAATTCTATTTTTTCAACCTAGCTTGTGTGTATTGTATTTATATATTCCATGTGTATGGCCCTGAGCCGCAATAAACGATATTATTATTATTATATTATTATTATTATTATTATTATTATTATTATTATTATTATTATTATTATTATTATTATTAGACATTAATGGCAGACCAGTACCTAGTCCTGTTATATCACAGTCACAGTTCCTTACGTTCTAATTCCGTTGTATTCAATAAGTCCCAAATCCTACATCACATTACAAAAGTGTATTCACAAACCAAGCAAGAATTATCCTAGTACTATATTTAAAACTTGACACTGCAAAACAGACAGAGTGGGATGCAAATTTCTGTTTGGAGAGGATAATGTCTTTGGCCGATAAGTTGTAGCGGTGAATGATATATAATCTTAAATATGTATACGATATATTGTTTCCATTATACTTAATCTAAGTATTGCCAGTCCTTAAAAATCCTGTGGCTTTTAAACTACTGATATGAGATGCTTGGCGAGGGAATTGAGTTGTCAAAACGCCATCGTAGAGATTGTTTTTTTCAGCCATATAAAAGATTTATTACATTAGGTTTTCGCTGTTTATTTTTCTTAAAAATCCTTTCGAAATGTGACCGTTTGAAGTGAGCGTTTTTCCTGATTTACTCTATGTGCTTCTAGTACATTTCTAAGAAAAGGAAGAGTTAAAATCATTTTGTTTTACTGAACTAGGATTATTCTCCTTATAACCCTCCCTTTAAACTAAGAAGATAATGGAAACGTAGAGAAGTTAACATTATTACAGATAGTGCTGATTGTATCGAAAGACATGTCATGAACGCCTCAATTAAAAAGGAGTATGAAACAGGAAAAAAGTTTCAAAAAAAAAAAAAAAAAAAAAGAGTAGTAATTCAAGTGCCTCTGATTCTCCCATATCGAGTTCGAAATTGAGTGCTGGTTTGATTTTATTGACTATTTTCACTCCTTCGCAATTTATATTTGTGAGAAACTTTATACGTATACTACCTTTTGCATAAAAAAATATATATATTTCTTTTTGCTTCAGAGGTCTTTTACTGGGGGCCTGTTTTCATTTCGACATTGAATTTTGTTTCATATTTTTATATTGCGAACTATTTGTAATTTTTTTTGTTTCTCACGAAAAGTTCACCTGTTATTTATATATCTTTTACAAATATTTCATTTCCGGATGGCGATTTACTCCAACATATAACGAGATATTTTTTCCGATGCCATACACTGGACAATTAAATGTTTTTTCACCGGTACCATTTATTTTTCCCAACCGTTTCTCCCACTGCCTCTCTATTTTCAGTCACAAAATGGTGCCGTTTGGCCTTCCTTCAAGGACGTCACGTAACCCTGAAATGATGATGTTTAACTCTTGATGTTTATTTGTCTCGTAAGTGAGAGGTTTAGGTTCCACTGAACAGCAGATGAGTATGCTTCATATACCTTTGTTAACGTAGGCAGTGGATTAAGTACCTGGTAGTTAGGCGACTGTGTTGCCGGAATTGCTGGCAAAATGAGCATAGGGAGAGCAACTTAATTCCAGAAGGAATTACTGGAACCCGGGAGATTAATACAAATGGAAAAAATAAGTCTAAAATTAAAAAAAACTCGTCTACAATAAACGAATTATACGAAAATTGGACGTAATTAATACAAGATTTAATTATTTTATTGCATATAAATTCTAGTATCAGATAGATTTAAAAAAGGGTTCGAAAATACTAATATTTCTGATATCCAACTTAATTTTGGTAGGCACAGCTGTACTCCTTCCACTTCTGTCATTTTTCTTCACTTAAGTCGAAAAGTACCTTGTTCAGAGCCCGGAATACATTTGTACTCCGCCGAATTAATACAGTCTAAACTAAGCAAAGCAGTGTTAGGTTATTACTCGAGGAGGTGGGTGACTTGTACATATGTTACGGATAGCATCCTTCCAGTAGCATTGTAAAGGTCCTCCTGTATTCAGTTACTATACATGACGTACATTTTGATAGAGTAATGAACACACTTTTATGGTGTCCTTTTTTTTTTGTCTTTTCTTTTTCTCCACCTCAAGAGCACCAGAGGGTATCTGGATCTTAGTTAACATAACCGCACCATCTCCTCCCAGCCGGCTGAACGCCGGTCTTCAGTTTGTTAGCTGAATGCGTTTATCACCGGTATCCAAAAGCCAAAAAGTATATCGTCATGGACCTGAAAGTAGCGAATGTTCCTCAGTCAGTCTTACAAAACATAGTGCTTAAAATTAAAAGTTAAAGTTGTCGACCCTCTTCGAAGAAAATCAAGACATTCACGCTTGGAGAGTAAATACCACTAATTATAGATAGTACCTGCAAACGTTATTGCAGTTCAAAATGATATTAGGATGAATACAAGAACACGATCAGAAATGTAGGGGATATAATAGAAATATTCTTAAATATGTAACAAACTATCCATTTGATCTGTGAAAAGTCAAAATACGCAAGGAACAAATATGCACACACACACACACACACACACACACACACACACATATACAGTATACGTGTGTGTGTGCGCGCATACATTTTGAGTCGAGAGGTCTTAATATTCTTCATTATTTGCTGATAACAATTCCTCCTATTTCCTCTGCCTTATGTTTACAGAAAATACAGACCCTCTAATATCGATGAATGAAACAATTAACCAATCTGAACATTAGTCGTCTTTTCCTTAATAGATTGGTGAACTATGTTGTGGCTCCCCATGTTTTCATGAGTGTGTGCTCTGTAATTAATACAGGGTTCGTCTGTTTCGGTTGAAATGCAGTAACATGTAAAAGGTCTTATAATTTGAAACGCTGTTACAGTGACTGTCCCCTCTCTCTCTCTCTCTCTCTCTCTCTCTCTCTCTCTCTCTCTCTCTCTCTCTCTCTCTCTCTCTTTCCTAAATAGTAAATGGTTCCTTCCTTCCATGGCTATATTCTGACTCCCTTCCTCCTCTTTTTCACTCCATTTGCTTCCCTTGTCCACTTTTGCAAACTTTTCTCCTACCTCTGTTCTAATCCCTCTCTGTCTTTTTAATCTATTTTGTACCTTCCCCTACTCCCATAAAATTCCGTCCATACCTTCCCTCTCTCGCCTCCTTCACGTGCTTCTGCCATCCGAATGGAGTGGCGTTTCACCCCCCAAAGTTAATGAGATGTTCGAGCTCATGGCTTTTCTATTCTACCCCCCCCTCCCTCTCTCATACTTCCTAATCTATTGACGCTTTCGTCAGCCTCTCCTCTCAGTTTTTGCTTCTACCGTTATGTTCATAATATCACTGTCTTTTACCAGCCAGTAAAGAAAGGCGGTGGAGGCTGTGGGGTTCGTGTAGCAACTTTCTGATAACGCCATCACTGCCCTTTACATGCCAGTGAGGAAGCGCGGGGTGGGAAGGGGACGGTATTGGCATGGTTAGGGAACGTAGTTTTATCTCACTGAAGAATGGTATATTTTTCACGTGGCATATTTAACATTCGATTTCTTCAGTTTTCCGTCTGTTTATCAATACAGGTAGTTCCTCGTTGGACGGGTCGGTATAGTTCTCGGCTAGCACTCTGCTTGGCCCGCGTTCGAGTCTCCGACCGGCCAATGAAGAATTAGAGGAATTTACTTCTGGTGATAGAAATTCGTTTCTCGGTATAATGTGGTTCGGATTCCACAAGAAACTGTAGGTCCCGTTGCTAGGTAACCAATTGGTTCTTAGCCACGTAAAATAAGTCTAATCCTTCGGGCCAGCCCTAAGAGAGCTGTTAATCAGCTCAGTGGTCTGGTTAAACTAAGGTATACTTAACTTATCAATACAGGTAAATGGTAATTCTTTAACTAAACTGCTACTTATAAGACTGGTCCAAAATCTTGAGAATATTTTATTATACGGGAAAGTAGTGAACAGAATATATTTTCATTTCACTTCAAGTAGTACTTCTCGTTAAAATTTTTGTATTTGTATTTTTTGGAGATTTATTTGTAAATTTTACCTTGAACATCACTTTTTGTCAAAATCTTTGCTTGTGGAAGAGTTTTCACCTCTGAAAATTTTTTTGTTGTGAGAGTCTTCACAACTGAGGATTTCCGCAGCCCAAAAAATGTTTCTAGTTTTAAAAAATGCAGTCATCTTGCTTGGTGAATTTTAGATTAACCTTGCTTTTAGGGCGCCCGTATGTGTGGAAAGGTCTGCTATGGACCTCTAGACACATCCCTCCGTTTGATGGAAGTCTCTCAGATTTTGTTTTTGAGACAATTGTTTTCGCTGGTACAGCAAAAATAAAAGAAAGAGAGAATAAAAACATATAACTAAGTGTGTTTGGTCCATTACAAACGTAAAAATAAAATTAAAATACGAAAGAGGAGGAGCGTTTTAGATTCTCTCTCTCTCTCTCTCTCTCTCTCTCTCTCTCTCTCTCTCTCTCTCTCTCTCTCTCTCTCTCTCTCTCTCTCTCTCTCTCTCTCTGCAAGTCTTTTTTAGACTATACATCATAAAATAAATTCCATTAACTTCTAATGTGTGTCCTTAGTGTCCTAATTAGAGAATTTAACTCGTTATTTTTAAGTGCCACGAAGTCAGAAACGGAGTTGATGAATAGAATATCATTCTGACCCCTTGGTTATTTTGTCCCACAAGAAGATTTGAAACAGTTACGTAAATTATTTCTTAGAAAAGTCATTTCTTCCAGTCCGTCTGGCTTTAGATTAGATGTTGCCCTTATGTTTTATTCTTTTCTCTCTCTCCTGCCATGATTATGAAAACAGCTCATTTCAGTTTCCATTATGTAAGTTTATCATAGCTATAATGAGAGTGCACAAATTAATTTGTCATTTCACAGCCACTCTCTCTCTCTCTCTCTCTCTCTCTCTCTCTCTCTCTCTCTCTCTCTCTCTCTCTCTGTCGTCTAATACTTTTTAGCGACATGTCTTGTTCACTGTAAGTCGTGACCTACTTCCTTGCCTGGAATTCATCAAATACATAACGGCACTGTTGCTTACTTGAAAAGAAAAGAAAAGGCTTAAGAGATAACTAGAAAAATTATGGCTGTTAAGTAAAAACTTAGTCTAGAACTCTCTTATTATTCTAGTTCACTTGCTAATGCAACTACCTAATTTATCTGAGTGAGTCAAGCAAGCACTTTTCTTTTGAATTAAAAAAAAAATTACGGTATACGTACATAAGCAGAAACTTACATTGGTTGATAGTTATGTAAGAAATTCTTATTACAATTCATACGACATAAATTAGGTCAGTATGTGGAATCAATGATATTTTGTTGAACGAACATTATTAAAATTGTCATGGTAACGTTTTTCCTGTTACATCGGAAATTTTTATGAATTTATGTCATGAATCGATCTCATTAATAGTTGGAAAGCTGTACACAATACCAAACGTTTGTCTTGAAATCAGACGTGATGCGGAATAGATGCCTGATAAATAGATCAGAGTTCAGTTTACCTGTGGAATTCGGTACAGTTACACTCATGAAAATTAAATTTATCAGGGGGGACACACACGCGATACAAAGGGGTAACAGGAAGTTCAGTCCTTATCTAACCTTCACTTGAAGAATGCATGATTCATGGAAATGATAAAAACTAGTTGTTATTATGTCTAATTAAAAAAAAAATGTCATGGGTGTAAGTGATTCTAGAGGTAACGGGAACTCGATATTAAACTTGGGTTCAGCATTTGTGAATATAAAAAGTCACGCGTGCATAAGTGACAAAATTCTTATATATATATATATATATATATATATATATATATATATATATATATATATATATATATATATATATATATATATATATATATATATATATCTGACTCACATCAGAATCGAACACAGGTCTTTCATTTTGAAAGGCAAGGATGCTGCCAACTAAGACACAAGTCATAAAAGAAGTTGGAACCTAAGTACCATTGTACCTAAGGCTTTACGTGGGCAGGGTAAATGCCTTGCATACTAGCGTTTTTTCCTAAGTTGTCAGCATCCTTGCCTTTTTATTGAAAGACCTGGGTTCGATCCTGATGTGGGTCAGAAATTTATTTTGTTCCACACGTGATTGTGTGTTGATTATTTCTTATGTATATATATATATATATATATATATATATATATATATATATATATATATATATATATAAATATATATATATATATATATATATATATATATATATATATATATATATATATATATATATATATATATATTTATATATACGAGATATTTATATATGCGTGTGTGTGAGTGTACTTGTGTATGCATATCCGTGATTAAATATTGAGACCTCATACACATCATGTTGCATAAACCCAACGCAATAAGTTTATTTCTAGAGCCTTTATTTTATAGATAATTTCATATAACAGTAAATGATTATAGCTACAACTCTTGGTCTCATTTGAGGATGGCAATGCCTTCCCAAAGCGGCCATTAAAACAGTAGATATAGGTAACATATTGGAAAAGAGGTGCACGAGTTCAATATCACGTTAGGAATGAAGAAATAAGTTTGACTACGATCACCTAACGTCAAAATATCCCCGTTTCAGAAACAATAAACCGAATGCGGACGAACATTTGAAACATTTCTTAGTGGTTGTACTTACAAGGCTTCGTTGAATAACTATGAAACTATATATATTCATATTTTTCTACGAGGACTATCATATGGCCGGTATCATAGGAGGAAATGCTGTAATCCTATTGGTCAGGTCAAGACATTCTACAAACAGTTCTACATCAGATTTTCATGATAGTAATAAAGATAGAAATTAAAATCGAAAAGGTCAGACACCATTTTTTAGTTTTCTGTAAAAGAAAACTATTGAGATGGCTATTTGTCTGGCCGTCCGCACTTTTTCTGTCTGCCCTCAGATCTTAAAAACTACAGAGGCTAGAGGGCTGTAAATTGGTATGTTGATCACCCACCCTCCAGTCATCAAACACACCAGGTTGCAGCACTGTAGCCTCAGTAGTTTTTATTTTGTTTAATGTTGAATTTAGCCATGATCGTGCGTCTGGCACTGCCATGGGTGCCCATAACACAGACACCAACGGGCCGTGGCTGAAAGTTCCATGGGCGGCGGCTGAGAGTTTCATGGGCCGTGGCTGAGAGTTTCTTTCACCATTATACGCTGTACAGAAAACTCGATTGCCCCGAAGAAACTTCGTCGCGTTCTTTACTTGTTTTGTGTTTGTAGATAAACAGGAACACGATCAGATTAAAGTCGACGTCATGGTCATAATATTTTAAAGATCAATGAGGACCATCCGAAAACCTGATCAAATATTTGCCTGTACCTGAAAAAGTATTCGTGAGCTAAAAGTAGACTGCTCATAAGCTTAATTGCCCGTATGTAAAGAGTAATGATAAGTATACCACAATTACAGGCATCTTCTTTATCTTCTTTTTTATTCATTTCTCCCTTCTTTTTACTTCGAGGCCAGTACAAAGCATCATATCCTAGTGCTAGCTCCATCACACCTCTCTCCATCGGTGAAACTACTTCACAAGTAGAATCAATTTTAAGGGGTTATTCAGTGACCTTTAGATTTGGTCATCCTCCTTTTATAAATTAAACGTAAATATAAAAAAAACTTGTTCATTACTTTTGCATCTGAAAGCTAAACACTAATTGTAATTTTTATTGAAAAGATAAAGATCCTGAGATATTATTATTATTATTATTATTATTATTATTATTATTATTATTATTATTATTATTATTATTATTATTATTATTATTATTATTAATCATGTCTACTAGCTTCCCGTCTATGAGATACAGTATACTCCACAGAATTTTTCTTCGCTGTTATGTATTTTGTAATAAAGGATGTGCATAGAACTCTTATAACCTATTTAATCATATTTCATCTATAACTCATAACTATAAGTACCTTACTTAATGAACGCTGAATCTTTCCCAAAAGGCCACTTGCCAAAAACAGCTGAATAATGAAGACCTCAAAGGAAACATACATATATTATTAATCGTATAATCAACATGGGAAAAGCAGGTAACGGTGAAATTAAATGCTCAGTTTGTTAACACAATTTAAAGCGATGATAAGGCTAGTCTTTGTTTAGCAATATTTTGTTAAAAGTCATTGTTTAAAATTTCCTACAAATTAGCAATATCTCGATAAAATACAATAATATATGTATATATATATATATATATATATATATATATATATATATATATATATATATATATATATATATTTATATATATATATATATATATATGTGTGTGTGTGTTTATAAATTCAATGAACATTGTCAGCCCCACTATTTTAGGTAATAACCTGATTTAAGATATATTTTTTATGTTTTGTTTACTTTATTTCTTTTTTGTGTGAGTTTTTAATAGCATAAGAACATGGTATTTTCTATTTCGCTCTGTGTGTGTGTGTGTGTGTGTGTGTGTGTGTGTGTGAAGGCTTCATTTTTCCTTGCAAGCGAAAAGATTTTTCATCCGTTTTACTTAAACGCTCTCTCTAGGCGTGCATTTTCCACTAGTTTTACCTCGACGGCCTTTGGCTTGGATCCAGAACTTTCAGAAGCTCAGGCACTGATTAAAATGACAAAGCTTAACTCCCATCTATTTTTTTTTTACCCATTCTTCTGAAACCTCGTCTATCAGTTAATCTTTATATTTTCCTTCGCTCGTGGCGGTTGACGATGTAAAAATACAACCTAAAGATCAAGTGTACAAAATTCTTTTAACACGCACACGCACAGAGAGAGAGAGAGAGAGAGAGAGAGAGAGAGAGAGAGAGAGAGAGAGAGAGAGAGAAGTCATATCACTTGGTAACAGGACCTCAATTTTTTTGGAGGTCGCGACTACGGTATCGAAAAAAATGCTAAGTATTACAAAGCAAGGGATACACTTCTTTGACTAAATGCAACATCAAACGATCACCTATTTGCAGTACTTCAAATAAACTTTCAGGTAAATGCAGGCATAAAAAAAAAAAGTTGGAAGGGTGCGTGGGTAAATCAGAGCCAAAGTTAAAAAAAAAAAAGAAAAAAAATATAAACAAAAAAAGAGAAAAGTATAAGAATGAAGGTAGTCTCGTATGAGACTTGCCACTGCTTTGGCAAAATTCTTTTGGCCATCAAGTTTTTCCCTCGATTTTTTTTTTCTTTCTCGGTACTGCCGATTAAAAATTGAAGGGATGAAAACTGCGAGACGCGTTGATGGAGGAGTTAGGCGAGCCTTCCAAACAAAACAATTTGTAAAGAGACCTAACAACTCTGAAATTAGGCTTCTCGCAGCGTCCCGTCATTTGCATTAACTTTCGCTCAGGTCCCGGAACTCATCGAACGCCCGTGATTTTTTATTCATGTGAGAATGAGGGGAACGAACTGGGAATTAATTATCCCTGAAATATAATAGATGACGTCGTCGGTTCAACCCCCGTTTTCGCCTTCTCACACCTGACGTTTAATCCCCGAGCGAGGGGAAAAGGAAGAGAGAGAGAGAGAGAGAGAGAGAGAGAGAGGCGGGGGGGAAGGGAGAGATATGTGAGGAGAGTGACGGAGATAGAGAGAAAGGGAGAGATATTGGGGGAGTAAAGACAGGCTCAGGTGTTAGACCGTCAGCCCGTTTAGATTAACGAGAAAGTACATGTATTAATTTTTCCTTTTGATGTATTGGTAAGAATAATCAGGTAAGAAATGGGCCGAAGTTTCTTCGGCGCAATCAAGTTTTCTGTACAGCGTATAACCAAGGCCACCAAAAATAGACTAATCTTTAGGTGGTCTCGGTATAATGATGTATGAGCCGCGGCCCATGAAACTTTAACCACGGATCGGTGGTGGCCTGTCCCATATCGTTGCCAGAAGCACGATCATGGCTAACTTTAACCGTAAATAAAATCAAAACTACTGAGGCTAGAGGGCTGCAATTTGGTATGTTTGATGATTGGAGGGTGGATGATCAATATACCATTTTGCATCCCTCTAGCCTCAGTGGTTTTTAAGATCTGAGGGCGGACAGAAAAAGCCCGGACAGAAAAAAGTGCGGATAGAAAAAGTGCGGACGGACAGACAAAGCCGGTGCAATAGTTTTCTTTAACTACGACCTGGATAGGACAATCGGTATGAGTTATAAGTAGTTGCTAGATTAAAGAATCGATTTTTCAGGTCTTACAATTTCAGCATACTGACAACAAAAATGTCGGATCAGTTTGTAAGGGAGTGTCTTGAAAGTATTCCAACGATAAAAAAAAGAAAATTGTGGAAGGCGAAGTACGTAAAGTGATTGTGAAACACGTCACTGATAAGAACAAGTATCATTACCTGTGCATCAGCATGAACTCTTGCCTAAATTAAGTTAGATTACCCGTCTATCTTAAGCTGAAATCGTTCCTATCGCTATCAAATAGCGAAGCGACGAGACCACACAGAAACATGGTCAATAGCGAAACAAAGTAGGCGCTACTGAACAGCCGGTATAAATTTGCATTCATAATGACAGATCGTAACTAAAGTAAAACCATTCATATATATTAAATGAATGCGTGTGTTCATGATATATGGTCTTACTGTAGTTATGATCTGTCATATATATATATATATATATATATATATATATATATATATATATATATACATATGTATTTATATACACATATACATATATATTATATATATATGTATATATATATATACATATTTATATACACACACACACACACACACATATATATATATATATATATATATATATATATATATATATATATATATATATATATATATAACATTAGCATTAATCTTCATTATCAAAGTACTAAATGACATCCACTACGCATTATGAAATACTGATAATGTGGACCTTTTCGTGTTTCCTGAAAAGTTCTGCTGTCTAAAGCACAGGAGTCAATTTTTCCACTAAAGGAATATTGAGTGAGGAATAATAAACGGCAGTCCTAAAAAACCAAAGGCAGTAAAGTATAATAAGCAAAATGAAAATAAGATGCGGGATTACTAATTTAAAGGAAAATGAAATTAATACAAAATATCCCAATAAACGGTACTCGATAAGTGGAGGATATAATCTGTAACTGTATATTGAAAGGTATGTCAGATCTTAAGTACTGTTTCCAGGTAAAGACAGAAATCTTTGGTAACGGATTAAACAAACTTCCAAAAACATGCAGAGAAACTCCATAAGTCGATTAAATAACTTGTGCAGTAGCATGTATACGAGAGAGAGAGAGAGAGAGAGAGAGAGAGAGAGAGAGAGAGAGAGAGAGAGAGAGGCCGCTGCCTCAGAGTTTATCAATAAAGCTAGATGCTAAGTTTATGTAAATGGTAAATTCAATCTGTGGTATTTAAAAGTTCTTCCACAATTACTTATGCAAATAGGCAAACGCGCATGTCTTAAGAGAGAGAGAGAGAATCTTGAGTCGTTTCAGTTTACTTGTCTGCATTACATGTCTTTCCCGAAAACAACTACGTCAACTACGTCCAAGGCCTTGCCTAAGTAGATTCCTAACGAGATCACAGAAAGGTAGATAACAAACAAAATAAGATTTTGAGTAATTTGAGTGCAAGATGTGTAACTGTAAATTGATGAATAACGGTAGATGCACGTCACAAAACAGTTCTCTCGAATTACAGTCCACTCGACATCGTTTGCCTCATTACCATGGCGATAATTAATTATCGCCTTTGACTTTAGATATCCCTTTCATATGCCTTCTTTGACTATGGAGGCGCCGCTCACTTGAAGAGATCTGCCAGGCAATAAGCTAAATGCTCATGATATAAGAAAAATTACAACAACGAAGATTCAGAGTAGTGTTAATCATTTACAACGATGGATACAATTCTCTCCTCGATAAATTTATCAGACGCTCATAATCTTTATCATGAGTTATTACTTAGGCTGAGAAATATTTAAAAGAGAGAGAGAGAGAGAGAGAGAGAGAGAGAGGAGAGAGGTGGGATGGATGGTGGGGGCAGACAAACGAACAAGGTACACAGAGAGACAGAGCTAAGAACAGAAGAGACAGGAAGATGATGGAAATGACATAAAATGGGATAAGAATCTAGGCCACAAATAAGTCTTTATATGTGCTTAGTTTTTACTTTTGAAAAACTTGCAAATTAAATACAGTAGTTTTTTTTAAATATGTTAATATCACCGGATACATAAATGATGGATATTGCAAATTTCACTTACAACCATTATTCCTTCCCAACAAACCTACTCCTATTGCCTTTGTGCCGTTTCATCAATACAAATATCAGTCAGCGACGAGACTGCTCACCCTTATCTAATACTTATTTTTTGAACAAAATCATTAACCATGCCATCAATATATCATAATGAAAACTCGTGATTGTTATTCACAAACTATTATTTTTATTCAAACTTCATTCAAACTTCATGTGTTTTAACCGCTATCACACATTTATCATCAGCAGTCAACTCCTAAACCACAAAAATTGTTTCACCATAAACTTATACGATAGATATCAAAGCAGAACAGATCAAAATGTAAATGATACCCTATTGCTATAAATACGTGTCATTTAGAAGCACCAACCTTTGACCTTAAATGACACTATCTGGTCTTTGGTGACAGATGTTTAGCAGACTCAGCTGAACGGATTTCATCTAAACAGAAGTGATTTTTGCAGTGAGAAGAACACAGGCAACTGTAAAGTTATAAACAGAGTCAGACCTTGACGTGTGCAGTGGTACAGGAGATGAAGTGGCAGAACAGTTGAGAGAATACATTAGGGTCACAGTAAGTAATTTCCGCGCAGCATATGACCATTATTAAAATTCTTACAGGAAATGTTACAGCAGACAGAACAGGGTATTTTTTTTGACAGGTGACACGTTCCATTTGATCATGTTTTCACCTCTCCTTAAATATGACAGCACATATATTTTTATTCTCTTTTATGACAGAAATTATCATTGTTCTCTTTATGTTATACAACTGTTATACAAAGTGCTTCTTGTATCCATGTCCTTGATAAGTTTGGTGGTGAATTTTGCGACCAGGGTTACTTCGAAACAAATAAATAATCTCAAAAATTGTTCTAACATGAAGAGGATAACTGAATTTCAGGGGGATTTCCTCCCTTAATGTTGTAGCTAATGAAGATGTTCGGTATTTAAGTAAAACAAACAAAAAAAAAGCTCAGTATATGTATAATATCCAAGCCTAAACCAGATGTTTATGGAATTACAATGCACTGCCCGTATTTAAAACGGATGATGCAAATAGTACTTTGACATTTATGAGAATGGACTGAATGCTTTTGCTGTTTCCTGAGTTATTCAAATAAGCCTTTATTTACGACAGCTAGCGTTACAGTTTCACCTTATATTAAATAAATATTAGTGACCACTTACGCTCAGTATTGTCTCTGCAAACCTTCATGCTTTTCGAAAGACGACAATCACGGAAAATTTCGTGAAAATTACTACATCACAGAGGATAAAAAAAGGTGTTTCAAATTGTTGTTCATACAGGCTATGATAAATACTGGTGAGCTGATATGAATTCTTAAATATGAATTCACATTTCCTTCCTGTATTCCACTCAGGTTAGAAAGATCCGTTTCTTTATGGTAGATGCACGTATTCATCAACCCTGAACGAAAAAAGACTTGTGAATGGTTATGAATGGCACTAATTTCCCTAGAGAACAGAACAGAATCCAGAAACTGAGATTTCCTGGCCATTCTTCCTCTTCTCCTT
>NC_089784.1:20835503-20840503 GCF_040412425.1 Macrobrachium rosenbergii | reverse complement strand
TTCCTAGGGCAGACATAATCGGGTAGTATCACTTGCTAATGCTTTAAAAGCACATACACACACACACAAGCGCTCACTTTTACGCAAGCACAAACTGAGCGAAAGATAGCACTGTTCTATTGCCAGTATATATCACCCTCCTATCTATGTCAAATTACGCTCACTGCCGTTACAATGGTCTCATACACACACACACACACACACACACACACACACACATATATATATATATATATATATATATATATATATATATATGTGTAAATATATGCTTGTGTAAAAGTGCGTGTGTGTGTATCTGCTTTTGCAGATACACAGTAGACATATACACACACACACACACACACACACACACACACACACACACACACACACACATATATATATATATATATATATATATATATATATATATATATATATATATATATATATATATATATTATATGTGAATGTGTGTGTATGTATGTCTATAGCCAATAAATTCCTCCAAGTGCAATGAAACCATTGAAAGGGCAGCGAGCGTCATTTGACATAGACAGGAGGGTGATCATATAGATGCAACAGAACAGAGTTATATTTTACTGTAAACTTTCATTAACGCATCCGCTTCGCCCTGTGTCAGATGATATCTGCGCCACCAGCTAAAAAACGATGATTTTAATTTTCATTCTCTAATATTTATCGAGACCTCTTTGATGTATGATTGCTACTATACGTTAACTATTGATTTATATTTTTTTTTTTTTATAACGGGATGAATTCTAACAGTTATTTGAAGCACAGCGATAAAATGGCCTGTAATTGGAAATCCAACTCCAATATTTCCAATTTTTACGATGCAAGCAATAAAATGTCGCATCTTTGTTTGACGCTTTCGTCGGAAGGAAACTGAATAGTATTGTTAATGCCAAAAATGTTTGAGTGATCGTTTTGCACTTTCAGCTAACACTCCTGGCTCTTTAATGTAGCGTAATTATTCATACAAGTTCATATAAATATTTAAGAAATATCAAGTATTAACATTTTTGACAGCGAGGATTGTATTTCCCTTTATCATGTAATGAAAGTGAAGACAAGGATATTGGAGTTCTTTTTCGATGTAGACAAAAAATATTAGTGTCATTTCGGTTGTGACGAATGTATGTGTTCCACAATTTCACCCAAATCGTTCTGTTTGAATAAAAAAAAAAAGGGGGGGGCTTAACAAGTGACAGCGATTTCAGTGTTTCATCAGACCATCAACGATTCACTCGATCAAGTACGCTTACACATGCACACATGGACGCGTACACACACACACACACACACACACACACACACACACACACATATATATATATATATATATATATATATATATATATATATATATATATATATATATATATATAGTTCCCTTTTATTCTTTTTTCCTTTAAATGAAAGTGATACAAAAAAAATACACTATGGCTGTTTTGCAAATTTATATATTTCTTATTATATTCTGGTAATGGTATTTCTTATTTGGTGTTTTGCTCTATTTTACTAAACTGACAACATATTTACAGTAAGAATCTGACAATGATTTCAAATTCTTCTGAAAACGGAACACTAAAAACCCTATCAGACTCATCTAATGACAAAAATATTTCAGATACAAAGAAATTACAATAAATACAAAAATTCTTGAAATTATTGTAGTCAATCATCCTTCTTTTTATGATAAAAAACTGCTGTAATGACTTCAGTATTTATCTAAAACTAAAATTCAAACAAAGTAATGGGTTTTACTGCTGAAGACAGAAAAACCATTGGGCATTCAGAGTTTAAATTTTCTTAATTATGTATCAAATTAGCGTCTATAAGTTTCAAAGGTCGAAGTGCTTTGTATAAAAAATATTGGTAAAAAAGAAAAATGTAAAAAAGGCGCAAAATGCAAGATTTTTATTCTATCCAAACAGCAATGGATTAAGTGAGTGGAGCTCTCTTGATATACTGTTAATTAAGGCAGGAAGTATATCCTGCGTTTCGACTGGCTGATGAAAACATCCGTGACTCAAAATCTGATTGGTTGTTAATATAGCTGTTACCATGGTAACCGCTGTCTACGAACAATTATTTCATTAGCAAAATAAAATACGGAACAAAATCCATTTTTAAGCATAAACGAAACCTGGATACTATTATATTTTCAGTATTAAATGATTAGGAGTTCTTTAGCAAATGCTATCACTGAAATATTTCCTCAGTAGTTTATTCGTTTTTCAGCGATACTGTTAGAAGTCTTCTGCTTCTATCCAAATTCTATCTACTAAATTCTATCCAAGAATTTATTATTTTTTCGTAACTACAAAATAAAACAATAATTGGTTGCACTTCACTTTAATTCTTTTAACTATTTTGCAAATTATTGTTAATAAATTCCAGATAGCTGATATAAACGCAAAAAATATCATAAAGGGAAAAAACGCCAACATTCACGAGTCAAACTGTTTTCTAAAGAGCAACGCATAAGTAAGAGCATTTCTCGGAGTACCGTTAGTTTAGGCGGGAAATTCATACTGTATTTCGATTGGCTGCTAACAACTGCAACTCGAATTCTGACTAGTTCTCTCAAACATGTTACCGTAGCAACCTAATGTTTAAACAGTGCACTGAAATGAAAAGCTGTATCATTAAAAATAAAAACACGGAGAATTAAACATTCGTGAAGCGTAAATAAAGACGATATATATTTATCCTATTTTTTATATTAAAAGAATTCATTTGATCTTTCAGTTTAATACATTTATAGATAAATTCTGTAAATAGCTGCAGAAGAAAGTCTCAAGATAGTGACTTTTGGCAACTATTTCATAAGAGTAGCAAATGCTACTAATTCTTTGAGTTACCAATAAAAACAATAAGAGTATATAATATGACATTGCTTACAACAGTAAGGACTTTATACGAATGCTAAGTTTATGAAAGGGAGTTTCTTTGCAAGAGAGACACCATTGTTTCCATAACATGAGGAATCAAGATGAAAAGCAGACGGCTTTTAGCAGCATTGCCAAAACTCTAGAAATATCCAGCTGAAGAAATGTTTTCATGATGGTAATCACAAGAGGTCTCTTAATCATTTAACATGGTAAATATAATAAATTTATAGGAATGTTGCATTTGCACCTACAACATAGATTTATTTATTGTTTTATTTTAGCAATAATATAGTTTTTTCATGAAATTATTCCAGTGTTGTTTGTAAACAGTGGTTGCTATGGTAATGACTGTGAGACAACCAATCACAATAAGAATAAGGGCAGACCCATTGAAATTCAGTATATATTTCCCGCCTCAGCTAACAGTATATCATAAATTCCTCTCACTTTATGCTATGCTGTTTAGTAGAAAGTGAACCTCCAAATTTCGTAGGTCTTTCCTGTTTATGCTGATCATTTTAACTCTGGGGGATTATGAAAATTAATCTGAGCATAATTAAGAAAATTCATGGCCTTAGAAACCAATAAATGCTGATGGATTAATTACAAGAAAATTCTATTGGAATTTTCTTGAATGAAAAATTCTTCGCCAAAAGATTAGTCTGATTAGTTGTTGGGCTCTTTTCTAGAAAGTACTTCAGAATAATTTTAATTCTTTGTCCAACTGTCACTATAAATGTATATTTCCAGTTTATCAATAAAGAGCTAAGCCCAAAAATTAATGTCATTACTGATAACAAATATATGAGAGAACTCTAAAGCAGACATGTTGCACTAAAACTAACAGCTGCTTCATCAGGATTTAACTAGTAATAGGGTTAACTTGATCAAAGAACTTCTAAATAATAACAGAATTCTCGCAAATCATTTAATCAATTTATCTGGCTTTTCTGTTCTATAAAGTTGCCTTTTTGTGGTATTTTTTTTTTTAGTATTTAATGATTTTACTGAAAATTAAGGTCAATAAGCCTCTAAAGGCCAAATGATTGATGTAAGTTCAAAAAACTAGTAAAAACGAAAATACTGGAAAAGGCTAAAATATTCACGTCTCATTTTTTCCGAACAGCTGTTTAGAAAATGTGGAATACTTAATTCTGAGAAGTTATTGCTTTTTCCTTTTTTATGCTTATGTCAATTTTTTTTATGTACTTATTAAAATAAAGGTATTGGATCCCACACGACATTCTCATAGACTTCATTACAACTCATTATTATGGTTTATATTGTCAATATGCAAAAATATTGAAAACAACCTCACAACAATTTTATTTATAGAGAGAACTAGACAACTCAATCAGAGTGAAATACAATACTTCTGTTGTGTAGTAACAGAAATGTTTTAGTCTCTACAGCAGAATGGAAGTGACTGGGTTTTTTAGAACTACAAAAAATGCAAGAAATATATTTTCCATTAGAATGAGTCTGACCGGGTTAACAGCAACGCATACTAAGTAAAAGGAACTCTCGAGGTACTGTTAGTTTAGGCAGGAAATATATTCTGCTTTTCGATTGGCTCCTAAAAATAACCGTAACTCGAATTTTTATCAGTTGCCCCATTGTTACTTCCATGAGAACCATTGTTTACTAACGGAACCGTACTTCATTCGTAGTTATGAACAAGCAGAAAACCCTCCAGTTTTATGCGTTACTGTTCGAAAGTTTCATAAAATAAAAACGGATTCATGTGTTTTTGTTGTGAATGTGTCTAGGTTTACATAAAAAAGTACAGGAATGATTGTCATCACTGTAGTAACTCTGATTCTGCAAAACCTTTGCAGTATAACCCGATTCTTGTTGTTGAGTTAAGGCACCTAAATCTATATAAAAATTAAAAAAAAAGTGTCATTCACGCTAAAAGAAAAACGAACAGTGCTCCCAAATCTTTTTTGCAATGCGAAGAGTTCGCAATACATGGAGGTTCCTCTCAAACTCTATGCAACAGGAAAAATGTATTATTAGTACTGGTACATCTTATGCAATGTTTGCCTCTAAATTGCTAAACTAAAAATTTATACTCAAAGTGCGAAGTTTACAAAA
>NC_089784.1:20813003-20830503 GCF_040412425.1 Macrobrachium rosenbergii | reverse complement strand
TCATAAATGAAACTATTCAAAAGAGAAATTGAGATAAATAGTAGCTGTCACAAACTTGTCAATATTTTTGTGGTGCAAGATGTGATTGGATAACATGTAGAATATATATGTGAAAAAATACATAAGCGATTATAGAAGATAAAGAAATAGAAGTGGGGCTGACATCTGCAACGATGCGTTTAGCATGCAACGGTGTCAGTTTTTGCATGGATAATTATGACAAACGAAAGAGATTTTTAAAAATAGGATTAATACTAGAACATTCAGTGCTTACAAAAGCGAAATTATGAGTACAATAAGTGTAACCGTGGGAATAATCTTGTTATAACCAAGCATATACCTGGAATGAGATAAACTGAAAAAATAAAATTATGTTTTCCTGACTGTAGGACTGAATGCAATGCTTATGCAATATTTTTCAATGAGGACAATTTTTCATAGATGTTTCAATATACAAAATTGTTCAAAAGTGTTAGCGGAAAATGAAAATGCCTGTATATGCCAGGAGCCATGAAGCTGTTTGCAGTAATAAGGTTTACAGAATAGATTTGAAGTCAAAGAAAAATCATGTCAGGAGTGATTTGAGGTGAGGTTTTATATCACATCACTTCATTAAAAAATATCAGTGAAATAAAACTCCATGATTAATTAATGTAAGTTTGTGAGTATTATATATGTATGTATATATATATATATATATATATATATATATATATATATATATATATATATATAAATATATAAATATATATAAATATATATATAATATATATTTATATATATATATATAAATATATATATATATATATATATATATATATATATATAAATATATATATATATATATATATATATATATATAAATATATATATATATATATATATATAAATATTTATATAATACTAAATTCATGTAATATCAGATATCAATCAATATATATATATATATATATATATATATATATATATATATATATATATATATATATATATATTATATATATATATATTGTGTGTGTATTAATCAACTTTTTCCATTTACTTCTTTATTACAATCAATGTTCATCAAATGTCATAATAGAGACTATACTAGAGAACTTTCTGCTGAGCTCTTGCATGAGAATGCTTTATACACAAAGGAGTTTTCATGTTAATTCATGATTACGTTTGAATTTATATTTCCATACAAATTATTTCATTAACATTTACTTACATTTTCTACCTCAGGTGCACCATTTCCTCTCCAATCTAAACCTCTATGTACCTTACTTTCGTTTCAACCAAGCAATGATCAGATATACTTCCGGATACTATTCGCCAATTCCTGTATACATCTATACTTTACTAACGCATACTAAACAAACTCTTTCCCTCACTATTTTTTTTCCTTTCCCCACAGTCTCCTTGACACTGCAAGCGCTATCCCTTCCTTAAATTCACACCTTTCAGCTACCCCAAACGCAATCACTCTTTGACGTTCGAACTTAGGTAAACATTGTCTTTTCCCCTTTGTCTCACTAAGGGCCAGTACATCCCAGCTTTTTATTCTTAAACATATATCAACTTACATTCAGACTCCCAGCAATGAGTTTATATTTGTTTACATATTTATTCATTAACCTGTTTATTTATTAATTTATTTGTTTATTAAACATATATCAACTTACATTCAGACCCCAACAGTGAGTTTATATTTGCTTATATATTTATTCATTAACCTGTTTATTTATTAATTTATTCGTTTAACTTTTATAAGTACAGGGCACTGGACTACAGACCCCATGCCCTAGGCAGTTTAGTAACTTTCACAACACTCAGAGTGGCGAATATGCTGTTATTTTCTTATTCCTAATTGTTTACATATTTATTCATTAACCTGTTTATTTATTAATTTATTCGTTTAACTTTTATAAGTACAGGGCACTGGACTACAGGCCCCATGCCCTAGGCAGTTTAGTAACTTTCACATCACTCAGAGTGGCGAATATGCTGTTATTTTCTTATTCCTAATTGTTTACATATTCATTAACCTGTTTATTTATTAATTTATTTGTTTAACTTTTATAATATAAGTACAGGACACTGGACTACAGGCCCCATGCCCTAGGCAGTTTAGTAACTTTCACATCACTCAGAGTGGCGAATATGCTGTTATTTTCTTATTCCTAATTGTTTACATATTTATTCATTAACCTGTTTATTTATTAATTTATTTGTTTAACTTTTATAATATAAGTACAGGACACTGGACTACAGACCCCATGCCCTGGGCAGTTTAGTAACTCTCACATCTCTAAGAGTGGCGAATATGCTGTTATTTTCTTATTCCTAATTGTTTACATATTTATTCATTAACCTGTTTATTTATTAATTTATTTGTTTAACTTTTATAATATAAGTACTGGACACTGGACTACAGACCCCATGCCCTGGGCAGTTTAGCAACTTTCACATCACTCAGAGTGGCGAATATGCTGTTATTTTCTTATTCCTAATTGTTTACATATTTATTCATTAACCTGTTTATTTATTAATTTATTTGTTTAACTTTTATAATATAAGTACAGGACACTGGACTACAGACCCCATGCCCTGGGCAGTTTAGCAACTTTCACATCTCTAAGAGTGGCGAATATGCTGTTATTTTCTTATTTCTAAATTTCCTAGGAATGAAAAAGCGATTGCCACTGGCCTCAGGGGAAGAGGGTTTTCTGACATGCAAGGGTAATTTTCTCATCATTCAAGGAAACATTTCATCTATACTCAGTTTTGTCGATATGTGATAGATGGGGCTCTACACTTAAGATATAACTTTGACCATTTATCTTAATCTTTCCTGCTCACAGTTAGTTCCATGCTAATATTATCTTTTAACTTTTCTGTATTTATTATAGTTTTTTATTTTACGAGAGCAGATAACACTTGCAATAGTAAAAGAAAAAAAGATGATGTACATGTGGAACTATTCTTCCATAATAGGCAACAACCATCCAATTTTTTAACTCGTATATTGTAAAAAAGAAAGCTCAGCATGTTTTTCTCTAAGCTTTAGTATTTCCATTTCAAGAGAGACTGCAGCATCAGCAATAAAAAAAGATGAATAAAAAAGAAATATTTTACTACCGGGAGGCTCCAGCAAGGAATTATAAATGGACTTTGTATCATGGTGCCCTTGTCGACTGAAATGTGTATGACTTCATTTTTTATTGAATGACTCGTCAGGTACCCCCTTTTATGGATATGGAAACTGAGCATTTGGGGTATATTAGGCTGGTGTTACTTTAACAAAAATATCCAGTGCCTAATGTGAATGTTTAATAAGTGAACATAAACAGTCCTTGATAAAAAAAAACAGTTCCTTCAACATTCATACAGATCATACGAGAAAATTATGGGATGCGCCTATTATGCATTGTAATTATGAATAAAAATGATGAAGAGAGTTATTTATAAATTATGAGAAAAGTCTCATAACTTAAACAACTTCCTCAAGTATCCTAGTTGGGTAATAATTATTCCAATCCCAATTCTTAAGAGAAAATACCTTCTCAAGTTACTGAGGCCGAGATGATCCACTATCAAGAAACCTAACAGTGAGGAATCTCGTGTCCAAATAATAGGGTTTTGTGAGGTCGGCTTGCCTAAATTGATTTTATGGTATTTTCTAAATGTTTTGGGTGTGGTCATTCCAAAAATGTAGGGTTCCATTTTTTTGCAACATTTTTTAAGACCGCCACCTCGGGTTACATTTTGGCCACCACTGTAAGGTGACAAATAGCTGTATTTCTCCCATTATGCGAGTTACATGCATAATTTCAGATACTAACCCCATAATTTTGACACTAGATAACTCAGTGAATATATTTTTAGCACATAATGGCTGCCGTATTGATTTACAAGGTACACTTATATTTAAATGAAAATTTTTATTTAAAAAATCTAAATAAATTTAAAAAATAAAACGTTACCATTATGTTGTTAGAACTTTACTTATTAATCCAAGTAAACACACAAAATGTTAAGCAATAGTTCCTAATCTTTAACAAAATATAAATCAATAGTGCCTTATTTTTTTAAATCAAGTGAATTAAGTCTATGATTAATCATGGCAACTCAAGTTCTTTATAAAATGGAGCATCCTTATCCGCGAAGATACAGAAGTAAACACGCAAAATATTAAGCAATTCTTCCTAATCTTCAACAAAATATATATCAATAGTTCCTTAATTTTTTCAAATTAAGTGAATTAAGTCTATAATTTCATCATGGCAACTCAAGTTGTTTATAGAATGGATCATCCTTATCCGCGTAGACCTGTTTTAAGAGATATGTAAACATAGTACATAAATTTTTCGAGAACATCATTTGAATTTTGCTAATAACAGTAGTGTATATATATATATATATATATATATATATATATATATATATATATATATATATATATATATATATATATATATATATATATATTTCTCATTTGTTTTTGTATAGTAACCTAAAAACTATCCTATATAGGCATGTATAATGTTTTTTTTAACCTACTCTACATCTACTCTATCTTCTAGTTCTCGGTCATTTGTCTCATCTTGTATACAATAGTCATTACAGTTTCTACAGTCGATGCACTTGCAAAGAGGTGTGCACACAAGGTTATTTTTCTGGCAAGAACAGTTGCTTTGAGCACAGCTTTTTTTGGGTCAGCATTTTACTAACTCCTTGAGGGCTGGAAGATTTAAAGGCATTGTTAGCTGGAATGATTTATTTGTTTTTGCCATCCTGAATTTTCTCTTGGCTGAATCGTTTGCTTAGCTTGAATATAAGACTAATCTCGTGAACATATATAATTGACCCTTTAGATGTGGGGCAAGAATGCTCCTCTTGTAACTTTGACCTGAAGAGTTCCCATCTTGTACCAGGAATATCACTTGTGCCTTTTGCGTATAAGGAGAAAAGACATTTCCCCACCTGTTGTACTTGTTTGGGCAATTTACCATCTATTAACATTTGTTATTTCAATGGTACCAAGCCTGGCAAAAAAATATATGACAGGGTCATCTTCAGGTAACCCTAGATATGTCTGAATTCGCCTTCGTTTCCCAATACCAGCAAATTTGCCGCCGCTGTCATCGCCTGAGAAGCTGTGTATACCAATCAGACCCGGATATTTTGATTTTCCTATTACTCTAACAATGTCTGATATATTGAGGTTATTGCAACTGTTGACAAACCTAACTACTGCCAGTGGCCCTGCTCTGTCATTTGCAACTAAGTCAGTTAATAAAATGAGTACATCAGTATCAGGAGAATATACGATGACCTCTTTCTGTGTCGTATCACGGAGGCAATCAATCAAGTGTAGTGGTATAAGTGTGTCTGCTTCCTCATGGTCATGTTCTTTTACAGATTCAGACAAGTCAGAACCCTCGTTGACACTAACCTTTAGTTCCCTTAACAACAACCTTCTTGCTGTTAACCTATGTATTTAGTAATAATTGTTTCTCCAAACTCATGCGTCAGGGATGATTTTTTGTTGTTAGATCTCCTCTTCTAGTTTCCTGGTGCGTTGACAGGGGAAGCATTACTGATAATGGCGTTTCGGTGACTCGTTTAAAGCTTTCTTCTGATTTGTGCTTAATTTGTCTAGTAGAGAGTGTATTGTGAACTAGTAGTTGACTAATCATAATGACTGCCGACTGTGCATCCTCTTTCCTATGCCCTTCCAGTCGCAAGGAATGAGGCCCACACAGTAGAGCTTCTACAAACATCCTCGTCAAAGGAGGGTTCTTGTAATTCTGTAGTGAATTAGTTCCACTGAATTTCCAATTTCGTGTTTGCAAGATTTCCTGCCTTAATATATTTGCAACTTTAAGGCAATTTTCTACTGTTGATGCGGGATCACAGTGCTTTTCAACAGATTCCTCTAATTCCCGTGTGGCAATTATTATCTCACTTTTTTTTTTAGAAGCAGGCTCAACAAATGTAACTTCAGGAATTTGTTTGTGTATGATTTCTTTTAAATGTTTCTTATTTGTCATTCAGGTTATTCATAGGCAAAGATTTATTCCCAGACATTAACTCATTTCTTAGATAACTGCATACTTGTGCATCCGCTATTGCTTTAACCACCTTTTCTCTTTGTTATTTTTGTCAATATTTGTTATAGATAGTTTGCTTGTTCTCGCTGCTGAGCGAAAACATGACTGATGGTACCATATCTCTTGTGCAGCTGCATCACCTGGCCCAAAAAGATTGGACAGTTTGGGTCTTATTGAGTCATCATTTGTTTCTTCCTTTATTCTAATTAGAGTTTTACCTCTGTTATCAGTGATCACTTGATGTAAAACCTCTTCACTATCAGGAACAAATCTGTCTGGATTAAATATACACACTTTTGATTTTGGTATAGTTTTAAGTCTCTTTGGTCTGTTTATTACTAAAATTTCACTCTCTTCCTTTGATGGACGACCTCTTCTTGACTCGGGACTGTACTAGTCGACGTTTTAGCACGATCTTCAACTCTTTTAATGTGTTGCGTGTTGATCACAAGTTTTCTACAAGCTGAATGGTAACGTACATTCTTTACATGATCTTCAGATAATGTGGACAACATCTCAGACAATTCCTTATACTTTGTTTCGCCTAAGTCTGATCGTCTTCTTTAACATACAACCATTTCTTTGATAGGGACTAACAACGGTTTCTACACCATCGGAGAACTTGTCCCCCGGCACACTACACATGCATCCATGATGTCAGTCTTGCTAAACCTGTACAGAAAAATAGTAAGTTTTAGTATTTATGATAGACAACACTAAATATAAGGAAATGTACAGGTCATGTCGAGAAACGAAAGAAAATCCGGTAGAGTCTACATTTTCACTAATGTTACCCCCGAAATTCAATATAATAAGCATACGCTAAATGTGTGAAAACAGTAGCATCGTAATTATTGGGTCTGAAATTAAGTCCGTAGCTGTCTTAATAATTAAGATATGGTAGTCTTACTAGGTATAATGGCGACCGTATTAAAATCCAACACGGCCTACCTTACTTTCGCGAAAAAAATTGAACCCTGTTTTTTTTTTGCACTCAGCATGCCAAAATCTATCAGAAGATGCAATAAAATCAATTTAGGCAAGCCTATCTTGGAAAAATTTTACGAGGATCCCCACTATAAGTGTCACAGCGGCATTGCTGGGACTGACCGATCATTAAGAATACATACGTTAAACGTGTGTGACCTTTCCTGAAGAGGGGAAGGTGAGTTTCTCACCATCTTGACCTTCATGAAATATGGATGTAGCCTATCCACAAGAGATAGATCTCGTGAGTTATATCCAGTATGTTTTTTTTTTGTTACTAACAATGACTCGCCAACGGACTTGCTCTACTACAAGGAAAAATATAAAAAAAAACTATGAATAGTATTTACACTTCTATAAGGATATTTTGAAAATCTGGTGGCATTGACACTATGAAATCTAGAGGAAAAACAATGTTTATGTTCGTGGTGGTCTTCAGTGATAAATTTCAATGACTGTCAAAAAAGAGAGGAAAAAACCGAACCGAAAGGTACACTTTAAAGGTTGTGGTTACTCACTATGATGCACACCTTTTCAAGTGTCTATTTTTGCTTGTCACGACATTGGTTTGAAGTTTTCGCTTAATAAATATAACTTACAATCAGATTCTTAATAAATATATATATATATATAATATATATATATATATATATATATATATATATATATATATATATATATATATATATATTGTCACGAAGTGATCAAGTGCCTGGTTATTACACAAATACTAAGACCCAAAAAGTTACCTCACCTCAGCCAGACACTTGAAACCTCATAACAAAATTATTAAGACTGAGTACTCTAAAGGTACAGTGATCCCTTAAAACTTGCTTAACATTTGAAAATTCAATCTAAATTTGTCAAGTTATGGGTGAGATAACAACTGATAAGCCATAAACAGACCAGGGGAAAAAGGGCATCACTCCAACAAATACTAAAATTGTTTCCCTGGTTCTATTTCACCTAGATAAGTATCAGGTGAACAAACAGATATATCACTTACCTTGTACACACACACAAATATCTCTAATCACTGGTGGTCAAAATGAAACACTGTGCTTCTTAAAACTTTAAACAGACATATTTATTTCTAAGTTCAAAAGTTATAGCAGAGTTCACAATCAAAATTCACTATTACTTGACAACAGTGTAAGATTTACGTATTTCTTAACCAAAATTAAGTCACAAAACTTTAATTTATCGTGAAATCTTATCATGAAATCACTTTAATCAAGTAAAATTCAAACCATTGACTTTCACTCAAGTTTTAGATATAAATCTGAACATCTGCAATTAGCCCAAGTGTTCACTAAAACATTAATAGATGGGAGTCAATACAGGTATTCACTGAAATCTCGATAATAAGTATGCACTGAAATCTTAACAATTTAAATTAACATAACAAAACTCTAAGTAATCACCAACACAAAACTTTGGGTAAATATTGTGAAATTATAAGCATTTCAACTTGTGTGAGTAATATGAAAACACAAACACATAAGAATGAAATATGCAAAAAATGGAAATATACCAACAGCAATTTCACTAAGACAAAATATGATTAAAGATTATATCAATCTCTCAAAAGATTATCTTTGCTTGAAAAAAAAAGGCTTAACTCACATCTTTCTAAAAGCTACTCAAAGATAACACTTCAATTTTCACCTAAGTACAATACAAGCAAATAAGCACATTACCTTACTCCTTTGGTAATATATAAACACAATGCTTGAAGAACACAAATATTTTAGGACCATACACAAATATACATTTCGTGGGAGAGTTTTATAAAACTTATATATTTAGGGAGAGCAACCAATTTATACCCTTCTATGATTTGATAGAGAGAGATTTCCTTTGTCTTTGAGATCTCTTAGTAGACTAACCCTGTTAGTCCAGTAATCTGGTTTTCATCCTCATACTAAGTTGCCAATTAGCCACTTCAAATCTTAGAATAACTTAAACCCCTTTCTCCCACATCCCAGAACAGAATACACAAAGAATACACTGAACACCTTATTCTACAAACAGAATACTCAACACTGAATACTCACAGTATTCCAAGGCTCAGAAGAAACATGCCAGAGCTCTTATCTGTATGATTGACAGCATTGCCCTTTAGGCTGGACACCTAGGTAAATAGAAACAAATTTGTGAAGATCTGGCTCAAAAAGTCCTGTCAACTTGGCAGATTATCTCTCCTCCCTTTTCCTTCTACTCAGATTATGGAACACATAATAAGGCATAGAGAAAAATAATAATTTCAGAACAGGCGCACAGAACAAACATGTAATAAGCGTTCAGCTGATAACTGTCAACTCATCAAAGATAGGCAAAGTGGCCCTTCCAATACGACCTCCCTTTGGTCAAAAACAGATGGGTACACAGGAAATGGGGTTATCTGATAATGTTTCAAAATACCTCCCTCGCTCTCTCTACAGCATTTAAACTTTAACTTCCATGAGCACGGTGTGTTATAAACATGAATGATTATACATTACAAAGTCACCTCAAAACATATGAAATAGCCGAAAATTGTATCAAAATACAGAACACAAGAGTCATCTGTAAGAAATAAAGACATGTCAGAATCATAGACATCAAATCAAAACATACACATAATCTCATATAATATATATATATATATATATATATATATATATATATATATATATATATATAAATGTGTGTAAGTATCTATGTGTGTATACATATTTATAGTATGTCTTTTACTTTCAATGAGGAGGCTCCAGTGGATGTTGTTAACCATCATGGAATTAAATCGTACTTACATATAGCTCTGTATGATATTCCATTGCGTAATTTCATTACTTTGATGACATATACTTCGTGATTCAAAAGGGCTCTTAGTAGGACTTAAGTGTCATACTTTGACTCTCCACCATCTCTTTTTTTTTACGTAATACTATTAAGTGTACAAAATCAACATTTTTGCATATTTTCAGAGTTGTTTCTCCTTGGCAAAACTTTCCACGTAAACATATGTATGTATGTATGTATAGATAGATAGTTGTATGTATGTATGGTGAACTGGTTCGCAGCCATGCTAATAAAAGAGAAAAAGGAATTTTAACAAAAAGCAAATAGAGGAAGTAAAAACAAAAAGCAAACATAACACTCATTAGTCCACGCTGTAGGGAAATAGATATAAAAAATTTGTATGGGCTCAAAATGCTAGGACTGCTCCGAGACCTAGCTCGCGGCAGTGGTCGGGCGGGAATTAAGCCTCGTTTGATAAGAATTAATAATTAGGTGGAAAAAAAATGATAAAATTTTCACTCATCTCCTTAATTTAATAGAATCTTATTAACAAAGTCACTTAATAGAAACGTCATGCAAAGCGTCAGAAGTTGATAGGAAATATGAGTAAAATCTATTTAAGAGATTTATTGGTGCTAACATATTTGTTAACAAGAGATTGAATGGAAGGCCCTGAGTTGTCAGTTGAGCGAATCAAGTTCTTAAAAATTAAGGGATGTCATCAAATAACCTCCTCCTTAGGGGCTTAGTGCCGTCAGTGCTCCTCACGTGGTGCGCTGTAGGCATTATTTAAGGGCCGTTTTAGCGTCCCTTCGGCCCCTAGCTGCTAGCTGCAACCCCTTTCATTCCTTTTACTGTGCCTCCATTCATATTCTCTCTACCATCGTACTATCCACCCACTTCTAACAATGTTTCATAGTGCAGCTGCGAGGTTTTCCTCCTGTTACACCCTTTAAACCTCTTGCTCCCACTTTTCCTCTCAGCGCTGAATGACCTCGTAGGTCCCAGCGCTTGGCCTTTGGCCTAAATTGTATATTCTATCCATCTGTCTATCTGCTGTACTGCGTTGCTGTCAGTACCTATATTGAAGAGCTCATGAAGTACTCTATTAAAAAAGACTTTTTTTTTTAAATACTCCCTTTAAAATTCCTACACACGTTCATTGTCTCCCGTGCTCTTAGCTCCTATTTACCTACAACTTTTCAAGGGCACTTAATTTATGGAGAGCCAGCTGCCATATAATCTCTCCTTGTGCCCGTAATTCCTATATTATGAGTTAGAGAGTCAACAACTTAATTTTTTTCTAAGTGGAACTTTGATTACTTTATTATATATATGTATGTATATATATATATATATATATATATATATATATATATATATATATATATATATATATATATATATATATATATATATATATATATATATATATATATATATATATATATATGTGTGTGTGTGTGTGTGTGTGTGTGTGTGTGTTTGTGTGTTAATTTGGAAAATATGTAGTTGTATAATCCTACTTATATAATTAACTAACTCAGTTTGTTGAGTTTTTTCAAGGTTAACACATTTCCATCCTTTCTCCTCTGACACATTCCAGTAATTTAGGAAAATAATCTAGTCGGAGGAAATGGCGTGGTTTGATCATCGTAATCAACGCATCATAATTTATGAATAACATCGTATTAACAAGCGCACAAAAGAACACAATAAAGAAAATCAGGAGAAGGGAAAGGCAGAACGCAACAAAGAACTCGGAAACTGAATCATTGATTATAACATTGCAGTCATCAAAATCACTAAGATTTGGAGAAAAGGACGTTAATCCTTTTAATAATAAAACATAATTCACCCTTACTTGTTCCGTGTCGTTGTACCATTAAGGGGCGCAACTGAATTACGAACGTTGGACTTTTTCCCAGTGAAAATACAGAGATTGAATTTGGGCCACGATACTTTATACAATGCAATGATTTTCGCCACTAAATCAGCGTCCGTGTCCACTAGAGCCTCGTGCATGAGTTACCCCGTTCGGAGGAATACCGAAAAAAACCGTACTCATAAAAAAAGTAAGTTTTCCTTTAAACAAGCAGTCACAAAATACCCCTTATTTTAAACGATATCCTGTTGAATTTGCTAATACAGCATAAACATGTTCGTACTGATATCTATCTATCTATCTACTTATTTGTCAAATAGTATATATATATATATATATATATATATATATATATATATATATATATATATATATATATATATATATATATATATATATATATACCCTGAGTTGATAGCAAGAACTCTTTTTACTCACCAATCGACGTCCCACGAGAGATATATATATATATATATATATATATATATATATATATATATATATATATATATATATATATATATATGTATGTATGTATATACACTGCAAACAATCGAACTGGGGCTCCCTAATTAGCACACAACCAAGACTCGAGTCGTAGGCCATTGAGGTGTCACCTGGTTACCGAGAAATTTTATGAAACACTACTGTAGGTCTCAGAGCAGAATTCATCTATATACTGAAAAATCAGTATAGTATTAAACTTGGAGGAATTAAACGAATGAACTGGCCGAGGGAGAGACTTGTGATATTACTATTCAGTGGCAACCTTACACAACTGAAACGCATGCATGGTCTTGGGAGTTTAAACTCGTAAGGTAACATAGATAATTTCTCATTCATGTGAGGGAAATCATATATGGCTTCCGGAATATACTCGTTTGTTCTTATCACACTTAAGAAGATATACAGACCCTTTCATCTTCTGAGATATCATATATAATCAAAATGGCAAGATTAATATTCCTTGCTAACATCAGTCTCACCTCCTTGACTCTGCTCTCTGTTACTCAACTCCCATTGTATGCTCCCAAGTGACCCATTGTATGCTCCCAAGGTCACCTGTTATCCTTCTGCGTATCAGGACATACTTGTATCTCCAACCTCCTTTAGTTGTAGGCAACACTCACACTCTGGAATTACTTCTGGACCCATCCGTGAACCAACGTAGAGTGGCGTCTGAATATTGATGCTCAATTGTTGAGCATCCCTTTGAATTGAATTGAATATAGAACTTAGGCCAAAGGCCGAGCACTGTGACCTATGAGGTCATTCAGCGCTGAAACGGAAATTGACAGTAAAAGGTTCGAAAGGCGAAACAGGAGGAAAACATCAGAGTTGCACTATGAATCAATTGTTAGTAGACGGTGGAAAGTAAGATGAAAGAAAGAGAATACGAAAGGAGGTACATTAAAAGGAACGAAAGGGGTTGCAGCTAGGGACCGAAGGCACGCTGCAAAGAACCTTATGTAATGCCTACAGTGCACCGCATGAGTTGCACTGACGGCACCACCCCCCTACGGGGCTGAGCATCCCTTTCGTTTGCTAAGGGAATCCTCAAAAGAGCTGACAGTGATGATGGTGAGAGTAAGTGGTGCAGCTCCCTTGCCTGACCTTGAATGTGACAGTTTTTAACCCGTTTTTTTTTTTATCATGGCATGGTTTTCTTCTTAAATGATCGAACCGATATTCTTTCCCTGCTTTTGTCTTCTTTTAAAATTCTAATACATTTTCTAATAGTAGAAATCAACCTCGCCCTACACAGTAAGCAGTACTCACAGGGAATTATTTAATAATTTATCGTATTATCGTATCTTGATTATAGTAATCATGCATTAAAAAAAGTCGCAAGAAGTGCTAAAGCATAGTTTCCCTCGAATCCATTTTTTTAGCAATTTACTTAGAATTAGCCTCGAGGGAGAGACCTAATCTAACTGCTGACCTGATTTTTTTTTTTTTTTTTTTTTTTACCTGTTGCAGCGTGATCACCGATACGTTTGAACCAGCTCCCACTCGGTAAGAAACACAGTTCCGAACAAAGAGAACATCGCCTCGACAAGAATTTTTCATTCACTAACCAGGGCTTTACAGTACTGCTTTTTTTTTTTTTTTTTTTTTTTTTGCTCGCAGAGACTTTACCTCCTCACTGAAGTCTGTTTTAAATGAAAATTATGAAAACAGCTCAATAGCTACTTGTCCAGTGTACAATTATGAATTGTTTAATATGTACAACTCAAAGGTATTAAGAAGCTTGACTGCAGTATTTACTCTACTTGCTGTTATGGTAAAAATCAGCAAATCACGGTAAGGATGGAAGTCCAAAGACCTACATAACTATTGGATTTAAGAAGTTAAAATTACAAGTATTGTTGAGTGCTGTTTCTCAGCCCTGAGAAGAAATCACCCATGGTATCCGGGAGTGTATGCACCGTCTCCTCTCCACCGAAATTCATTCCACCATACATAAGGGACCTACAATTAAGAAAATAGCTCTCGAGATAACCAGTTTATCTTGGGAAAATGATTTAATGTTAAATTTAACGTAAATAGTACGAAATTCAGCAAGCCTCATCAAGGAACTAGCTTCTTGTAATTACGTCAATTTGAAATTGACGTAATTCAATAAGTGAAAATGAATAATTATGTCAAGAATAAATTTAAAATGCGCAGGAAAATTTCGTAAGTGCAACGAAATATTAGTGGTTTGTAAACAACAGGCGCGAGTCAAATTGTAATTATAGTCATTGAGTTAAATGGTGATTATAGCGTTCGAGTCCTTTACTTTAATTTTGATCGACGTGTGGCGACCATGAATGAGGCCGTAATACGCATAAATCAATCAAACTAACAGCGAGAGCAGTCTTACAGAGCCTGCATAAAAGCTCTCAACTGACTTCCAAATGCTATCAAGGCAAGATGATACAGCCAAAGTTTCGTGGGTGGCCTTCTTCCGCCCTCGAAGTCTCTTCACTCGGCCTTGGCGGAATTTACTGCTCCATGTTTACTTGAAGCTTTCCAGAATGCAGAATCACCAAAATATCTAGAAGAGCTTCACAGAACAGTGCTCTGAACTGCTGAACAGAAAACTCCAAGGCAGAATCATAAAGTATATCTAACTGCCAAAAAGTCAGTTTCAGGAGCTATCCAGGCTCAATAGTAAACAAACTAATTCTTAAACTGCCCTATTACTATCAAACATTGCCTATAGTTCAAACCATCACCAAAGTAAACAAAAGATTTTTTCATTGTATTCTTGAATACAAATAACAAAAAATAATATAAGAGATGTATAAAGGTTTTTCTTCACAGCTAGTTTGCTTTCTGAGTAATCATTTCCAGTATATTACTCATTCTATGCTTTCTTCACACTCTAGTATATTTACTTTTAAACCCAAAGTTCCGTCTTATTTTTTTTTACGTTTTTCGTATATTTCATCCAGTCAGTTCTTTGTATTTACAGAAGACTTTTTTTATTTCAAGTGATTTTTAAACATTTTCATCATACATTTTACCTCGAAAGATCCAAAAATAAAATATTTTCCCTACTTTGGCGATATATTTATTCATCATTGCGTTCAGCGTCCAAATCAGGTTACGAGTCAGGGATAAATTTTGCCACAAATCGAGTTCAAAGTTTGGCAATATTCTAACTCTTGTAATTTCGTTACCATTCTTGGGAATGATGTTATTTGTGAACAGTTATTTCTTCAACGTATGTATTTTTAATATTACCCTGAGTTAGCCAAAATTGATAAAAATAAACGTAGTGTTCAGAGACAGATTCGGGGAATGTCCATTTCTTCTTTTATAGAATATGTCATACTTTGAATATATTTAGTGGTATTCATATTTTTTCAGTTAAATATTCATAGGCTTGTTACCTATTGCAAGTAAAACTTTGCTAACTGAAGAACAAAATGGAAACCGCAAAGGGATAAATACGGTCTTATGTGGATTAACCTATGAGATATACAACAGAGAAGTAACACTATGTCCTATGTTACAGACGCCCTTACTTCAACAGGCCACAAGTGTATTATTATGAAAGAAATACGCTCACGTATAAAGCCATAGGATAAAGTTTCTCGGAATGATCGTTTTTAATTCTTATCTATCCGAACGTGTAATAATTGCGAACTGAACTGTCATTATCGAAATCATGTGAAATGAATATGAAAGGCTAATATCCTTAGCACTTTGTTTATTTCTGTTAACCGTCAGTGGAAAGTTTCTCAGAGCTGTGGAGACTCAGTGAAAAGCATTCTAGTCTTTTGTTGTTAGAATGCAAGTGTATTGGTTTTAGAACCGTATATTTCTGTGCGAAGCAACATAATGAATTTCGTGTATTATTTTATTTTTTCCTTCCCATTATTTTTTAGTGATTTTTTCTGTATTGGTAGTTACCTTCCATTTGCGATCATCACGTTGCACTTGCGATCACGCAACCCTAGTATATTATATGTTATGAAACTTCTTGAAAGTAGATCTTAATTAAATAATTTTCATTTAATGAGGTCAACCTCGTAGGGGGGCTAGTGCCATCAGCGCACCTCCCGCGGTGAGATGTAGGTTTTACTAAAGGTTGTTTGCAGCGTCCCTTTCAGTCCCCAGCTTTCGGTTTTTTTTTCTTTTTTAAAATCTTCAGCTGAAAGCCCTTATGTAGAGAGTCAACAGCCTGTAAACCCAAGGGGGCTCCAAAGGGAAATCAGCCTGCAGAGAGAGACAAGTTAAAGGGAAAGGTGATAAATAAATAAATATGAGGGAATAGGAAATAAAACCGAACGCTTGATATTCAGGAGACGCCAGCAGGGAGCAGGAATGAAATGGCTCCTCGATAAATGTTTGGAGATCAGGAGACTCCACAACTGCGCTAGGTAAATTACTCCACATTTTAGTTGTAGCCAAGATAAAACTCCCAGGAAACTGAGTAGTATTTAAACCTGATGCTGGAAAACGACACACTGGAGGAGCAGCTTCCTTGCACCCCCGTTTAGCCTTTTACTTTTACTTTACCTTCCTTTCTTTATTCTTTTGCTCAGCCACCCCAACTCACTCTTTTCACTATCTGAAGCACTGAATGGATGAAAGTGCCTAGTGCTTGGCTTTGCAGCCGGATTTTTATAAATAGTCATTTTATGAATTTATTCATTGCCCTTGCAATTCTTTCCTTTACCTTTCGTCATTATTTGTATCTGAAACTGATCCTTCTTCTAAGAAGTTTGAAAGAAACACACATCCTTACGCTCATGGTAAAATGTAGTAGGCCAAGAGCAGTATATAATATTAGCATGAAAGAAAAAAAGATTCCACAATTAATCGGAATCCTAAAATCATCACCTGTGACGCCACTAATCCAACACACTTACTGGAGTCCTCCCAACTCCCTAATAGACAATCAAAATCGTAATGACTTATTTGATGATCAAATTAATTACTAATGCCAATTGCCGCTGTGGCAGCACTGGGTATGTTGATTATTCTGTAAATGATTTTCTCATTTGATTTAGCCAATCAGGGACTTACGCCAACACTCGCGTAAGAGGCTGTGGTATTCGAGTACATTTTGCATTGATTGATTTTCATGAACAAGGCAATTGACCCATGCTTTATGTAAATGAGGAAAGGCGTTAAATGTTTTGCATTCATTTTCAGGTGGCTGAGTTTTAAAAGACAAAGGAAAATAACGTATAAAAAAAATAAACTTCTTTACCGATCCGCTGAAACTCTTGGAAAATAAAAAACTTTA
>NC_089784.1:20770503-20808003 GCF_040412425.1 Macrobrachium rosenbergii | reverse complement strand
TCACTATATGTCATTATATATTTTTCCTTCTATGGTTTTCTTGCTTATTGTACAGCTCAAGAATAAAAAGAATAGAAGAATTTTTAAATATTTGCTCTGCTTATTAAAAGAAAACAGTTCAATGTTTCTTTTTCTTTGTGTCTGTAACTTCTCGTCTCTCTATATTTTTGTGTTATGGTAAGAAAAAAAGTTGTTTATAAAGAGATGACTAGGGCTAAAGTTTGTATATCTTTGACATCACCACTCACCTTGATGGTCTGCGTTATCAAATTATGAACTTAACTTAATTCACATCGCTCAATTTAAACCAAAGTATTCGTGAAAAACTGACTAATTCATGATGTGAGTCTGTATTTAGTTCTGTATTCGCAATAAAAGCTCCACGTCCAAGAAAACAGAAACTATTGACAAAATCATGAAATCATAGTTAAGCTAAAAGAAAAAGACAAATCTTTAAAAGCAGAATTTCCGAAATGAAAATGTTGGTTACCAGGAAATGCTTTCATAATGTCCCTTTCTTGTATCGTTGTCAGAAAAATGTTCAGTACTTTCAGGAAATATCGAGTTTCCCGATATTTTTTTTTTTCTCCACACGCCTAGCAACAGTCAGCGAGGTACAACTGACACAAGTCACTTTAAATACCAAACACGTGTGGATTTACAAATGGTATTAAAACTGCATACCCGATATTTCAAAAATGCGTGAAGCAGTCATGAATTCATTCCAGTACAGTTTAGACACTGTAGATATAGATATATATATATATATATACATATATATATATATATATATATATATATATATATATATATATATATATATATATATATATATATATATATATATATATATATATATATATATGTATATATATATATATATATAGTGTATTGTGTATATATATATATATATATATATATATATATATATATATATATATATATATATATATATATAATATAAATATATGTATATAATATATATATGTATATATATATATATATAAAGATAAAAAGGCCCATAAAACACTATTTGAACGTTGCAACCTATATTTCAGGCACTTCCTTCTGTGCCCCTGTTCACTGGTAAAATATGGGGCACAGAAGGAAGTGCCCGAAATATAGGGTTGCAACGTTCAAATAGTGTTTTATGGGCCTTTTTATCTTCATATTATACTGTAGTATTACAGTATAAGACATTCACACACACACACACACATATATATATATATATATATATATATATATATATATATATATATATATATATATATATATATATATATATATATATATATATATATATATATGGATCTTGCAGCCTCCCACTTGCAAAAGTTAAAAGCATTATATCTCCCTCTCCTCGTTCTTTGCCATTTCTCTGCTCAGTCCCTTCCTTCTGTGTTATTTTCTTTGTTTTACAGTTTTTCCTCCAGTACCATGTCCTCTTTACACTACATTTTTTTTCTCTTTTGCCCGCTTTGTTCCTTCTCCTTTGTTGTAGGGATATCCATCACGTTATCTTCCTCTCTCGTTCCTTCTTTCTCCTAAGGTAATTAGCACGCTCTTCTTTCGGTTTTATTCATTCATGTCATTTTTACTTTTTTTGCACTTCCATTGTTTCTCTCATGGAGTACGAGAATTATTATTATTATTATTATTATTATTTTTATTATTATTATTATTATTATTATTATTATTATTGCTGTTGTTGTTCTTGCTGTTATTATTTTATTAAATAGAATGTCTGCCTCATTCGAGTTAATTTTACATTGAATCTTCTCAGTTTTCTTAATATTTCCTTTTTTTTCTACGTTGATATTGTTCAACAGCTGGACAATACTTATTATACGATAAAGCGTTAAAATCTTTCACTTTGAAATTATGCTTTTTTAATGGAGTTAATTCGTTTTTATTCATATGAATGGTTGGAATTCATATGCCTTATATTTCTTGACTTATAATTCTTACTTTGTTATTCACCTAGTATACTAAGATATGGTTGGAATTCATATGCATTATATTTCTTGACTTATAATTCTTACTTTTGTTATTGGCCTAGTATACTAAGATATGGCTTCTTAATTGGCATTCTTTGTTTCGTATATTTCCTTTGGAATTTTCTTTTTCGTTTTTATCTTCAAAACATATTTGACTGTAACATAATTACTATCAGCTTCTCATTTTCCTTTCTGTTAACATTCATTCCTCTTTTGACCCCCATTACTGGATGTTTACATTAATTTTCATTTTCTTCTAAATTTGACAAAACCCTTAATCGATATAATAAATTCACTTTTATTCGCTGCTGTTTATGTTAGATAAAGCCACCCCTTTCTTAACATAGGCTCTTTCTTGTAAGAACAGGTTTTTATGTATCTACTAAGCTGTGACAGTGATATATTTATGCACACACACAAACACACACACACACACACACACACACACATATATATATATATATATATATATATATATATATATATATATGTGTGTGTGTGTGTGTGTGTGTGTGTGTGTGTGATATCTTCGCTAAAATTGGCTAATGAGAACGAGCAATGGCAGTGTATGTTGGGTGAGTTCTAGAAATGTTTGAAAAGAAAATTAAATTCTAAATAGATAAAGTGCATTTCCCAATGATCTTGCGATGCACTGTAGGCTTTGCTTAAGGCTCTTTGCAGCGTCCCTTCGGCCCCTAGCTGCAAACCCCTTCATTCCTTTTATTGCTCCTCCTTTCATATTCTTTTTCTTCCATCTTACTTTCTACCCTCTCCTAACAATTTATTCATAGTGCAACTGCGAGGTTTTCCTCCTGTTACACCTTTCAAACCTTTTAATGTCAATTTCCGTTTCAGCGCTGAATGACATTATTGGTCCCAGTGCTTGGCCTTCGGGCTAAAGTCTGTATTCAACTCAACTCTGCTCAACCAATGATCGTTTTTATTTAGAATGATGGTGTTAAATTCATTCGTAAGTTCATTGAGAGAAGCATCAACTGTTATTGCTAAATATCCGACAAAGAAAGGAAATCTTTTTAGTAGAAATAGCAAAGTATTTAAGTTCGTTTCCAGATAACCCGAAGTAAACTTCCATTTACTATTCAAGATCATTCTTAAACTGGACCACAGTGTGTTTTTCACTGGTTCTGATTTTTACGAGAAGATTTTCCAAATAATAATATTCGACATATATATATATATATATATATATATATATATATATATATATATATATATATATATATATTTATATATATGTATATATACAGTATATTTATATAGATATTTATTTATTTTATATATGCTTGATTTTAAATCAAGATATTTATTTATTTTTATATATGCTTGATTTTAAATCAAGATAAGAGTAAAATTGTTTCACTTTTCCTTATGGCTGTAATATTTATTTATATATATATATATATATATATATATATATATATATATATATATATATATATATATATATATATTATATATATATATATATATATTTATATATATATATATATATATATATATATATATATATATATATAGAGAGAGAGAGAGAGAGAGAGAGAGAGAGAGAGAGAGAGAGAGAGAGAGAATCTCTCAACAGTCAGAGACCCCAATGCGATTCACATAGGCTGGAGATATCGACCAGACACGAAGCAAAAGAAGAAGTATTGTACCCCCGAACAGCAGCCTACTCAGTGTTATTAGCACTAATTACTGCTCGTGACAAGAGGCTATTAGGCGGGGCCATAACGTCACCTAAGTGTGACATGGTCTAAACTCCACCCGCGATTAGGGATGACTCACACAAATCGATGACACCAGAGATGTCACAAAGACTCCCCGTCCAATAGTGTATGGTAATATGCCCTGACTTTGAAGTACAGATGGTGGATGGTTACCAGATATACACTGACGCAACATTTCAGTGCTCAAAGGAAATCACAATAGAAATACAAACGTAGGCCAGGATTTGTCTTCCATATCCCGTGCTGTTTTATTATATAGTTTTTTTTTTTATTAGTGAGCGTTACGGAAGGCAGTGATTTTCATATTCCCAGCTACGTTCGGTCAAACAGATTAACTAAAGAGGATGAAGATTAAATCCAAATATTTTCAGAACATTAATAGAAAGGGGATTATGTGCACTGCTTGAATTCGTGTTACGAGAAATGCGGGTCATAACGAAAAAATTTTTAATTATGTGATAGTAATATATGTACATTGGATTGTAAGTGGTGCATCCTATCCTTATCCCTACTTATACCTAAGAAAATTAATAGTAAACCAGTTTCAAAAGCCTTACAAAAATTCACGAACTTGTATATGTATATGTATATATATATATATATATATATATATATATATATATATATATATATATATATATATATATATATATGTGTATGTGTGTGTGTGTATATATTTATTTATATATATACATTATATATATTTATATATACATTATATATATACATACATATATATATGTATATACATACACATATTATATATGAATATATATATATTATATATAAATAAATATATATATAATATATATATATAATTAAATATGTGTATAATTAAATATGTGCATGTGTGTGCGTGTGTATGTGTGCGTGTCTGCTTGAGTGTGAAGCTCACTTGCTTGTAAATTTAATATTCATTCATGCATACGCAATCATCGTATATGCAAGCGATTGCTAAAAGAAGAGAGAGAGAGAGAGAATTTGAGGTGAAAAATGAGATTACAATCAGTTACATCACTGCCCGTAACCCCGTCTCTCCCCCATAAATTACAAACTTCATCTGCTCCTCTGCAGAACGACCTATTAATCTTTCTCTCTCTCTCTCTCTCTCGTTTTTTCCTCCGGCATTCCCTCCGTTCCCCTCTTTTATATCTCTCCCTTTTCCCTTCCTTGCCATTCATCACTGCTCGAGTAAGTTAGTCGCAAAATCATCAATTAAATTCCTAAGAAACATTTTCTCCGCGTGTCGTTTCCCTGCTTTCTCTCTCTCTCCCGCTCCCAGTTTCTCTATTAATTGGAGGAATTAATAACAACTTTTTCTTGTGTTCGCCCTCTCTCACCCTTTGTGTGTGTGTGTGTGTGTATATATATATATATATATATATATATATATATATATATATAAATATATATTAACACACACACACACACACACACACACATATATATATATATATATATATATATATATATATATATATATATATATATATATATATATATATATATATATTATATATGTATATAATACTCCACAGGGGGACTAGCTGTAGAATATGATGATAAATTCTTTGCTATTATTTTTTTAAAATACGGTTTTTAAACAGTTACTTTTGCCCCCCCCCCACCTGGAACCTACAAAAGTTGACGAACTATACGTGACTCACTACTCAGGATAACAAGGATACGTTGGATTTTTAAATAACGATCCCTGAGACCATTCCTTCGTCCCAACGAGGGATCGAACTCCGATCTCCCACCAGTGCGAAGGCGAAGACGAAGCCATTCCTTGAAAAGGAAAGAGCTGTGTGAGCTTCGGGAATGATAATGTTGTCACAGTAATTACAGCTTGGTATCTCCATTCCATGCAAGAGACATTTGTCACCGTCTTGGTCATCCGATAACTGGTTCTGTGTTATCTGACTCATACAAGCAAACATGTCTTTGTCAAGAAATGACTTCCTCTGTTATGTCCTAATTTGCCAAACCATTTAAGCCATTATTTCTTTTGACAGTAAACTTTGCAATTCCACGAATTTCTGTTGAGTTTATACTCGTTTTGTGGCGGTAATTGTAGGGAATAAAAAAAGCATGTTTTGTTAATATAAATAGATAATAAGGGTGGTAGTGTAACATAATTGGACTAGAAATTGACTTGTGATGTGTAATAACGGAAATTTTTCAAAGGTAAATTACGACATACAATATTCTATTCAGACTAAAGCAATAGATTCTTCCCTCCTTTTTTAATATCTTTTTCTAGTATATATCTTTGAAATAACACCTACTGGATTATCAGGGATAAAGCATAATTATTTGTTCAGAGAAAGATTACATCCTTCGGACCTAAACCATAAAATTTCCTCATAAATTGGTTGCTTTATTTTTATTCCGGGAAAATCGCAAACTGATAATGAATTGCTGTATTCTCTTTTCGACATTAATTATTGAAATACGGAAAAGGAAGAAAATCAGTGTTCAGTTCTGAATGATAGCTAATTCAAACGAATTCAATAAGTAATGAACAACGTGTTGACTAATCTCAGCCTCCCATTTAACCTCGAACTAAATGATCATGACCGTCTTTGTTTCACGTTCTTTAAGCTTTGTTTCTGGAAAGCTTCATTTCAGCAACGAAACTTGGGTTCTGCTCTTGTGGATAATGTATGAAATACTGTCCAGTTTGATAAGTCAATAATTCACCAAAATGGCTGACACGTGAAATCGAAACGTCCATAATAATTAAACGCCCTTTCCTTTGTATCCCTGTTACTACCTTCTGTTCCTCCACTTAACCTTCCGTTTTCATTTCCTTTTCTTATTTATCTTCCTTGAACGGTTACCCTTTCCTTGGTCTTTTCCCTTCCTTTCCTCCCCTTTCATTTCCTCTTGGTTCTTCCCATCCCCTTATCCTTCCATTTCACCATTTTTGTTTCCATTTTCAGTTCCATCTCTTTACTCCCATCCACTTATGTTCTCTCTTACTTTTAATTTTATCCTTTTCTCTCAGTTCTTCTCATTCCCTTATCCTTGCCACTTTCCCACCCATGCTGATCAAAATGAATCAACAGAGCTCTCTATATACTCCATCATTTTTTTATAATTAAATAATCATCCAACATGGATATGACGCGTGGCATAACATGATTCGTTAATTTCAGATTTCATAACGCCAAAGAGTCATTTCCACGATCCCAAAATCAATCAACCCCGTTATGACGCGTGATGTGCCATGATTCGTTACCTTTCTAGGACTAACAGTCCTCATTGGTAGTCCTAGAAAGCTTGTAACTTTTCCTGATTAAATATCTCCGCTAGATACCATCCAGTTTTAATGAGGTCTTGTTAATAATTGTATTAATGCACAGAACAGTTGTGTAAGTGATAAGTTAATATATATATATATATATATATATATATATATATATATATATATATATATATATATATATATATATATATATATATATATATATATATATATATATATATATATATATATATATATATATATATATATAAGCATCTGGTCTGGCTGAAATCCAGAGCCAATTGGGATTGCATTATTGAAGCTTGTCAGGCACTTAATATTTCAGATGCTATATTAGATCCTGAGCCCAAGAAGAGGTTAAATGAAATGTTGATGGTTATTTTAATAAGATATATCCCTAGAAAGGTCATCAGATTTAGGACAAATGACCAGCCATGGTTTGATGATGCATGTAGGCGAGCCAACCATGACAAACAGACCTAATTCAACACATGGAGACAAAATCGCTCGAATGAAAATTACACCATTTTTGTTGAGTTTCGCCGTGCTGCGAATAGAACTTACCATACACCGAGAGAAATTGCCATAATTCCTTGAAGAGGAAGCTTGAAGGAATTACTCAGCCTAAACTGTGATGGACCAAATTGGCGTCATCTGTCTTTGGGTCATGCTCGCCTTCCATTCCTCCACCACTAACAGGTGATGGTAGATTGTTTACTGGCCTTAGGAAAAAGGCTGAACTGCTTCATCAAGCTTTTGAAGCTAAACAGTCAGCCGAGGATGTCCCTCTCCCTGATACTTATCATCCTGAACCCCTCAAGGGATGTTAAGAAAATTGAAGACAATCTTGAAAGCTGCGATGGAGAAGACAATGATGGTTTCTTCCCTTTGTGTTTTAATAGTTTCTAGCGTCTTGTATCCCAAGTTCAGTAGATTCTATGGATTTTTATGTCGATGTAGTATCTTTGTGGATGAGCGCAAGCTTAGTAATGCAGCGCCTGTTCCAAAGAGTGGCATATCTGCAGACTGCAGACTGCAGTAACTTGACATGCAAGGGAACCTTGATAAGGGTTTGAGTGCAGAGTAATTCAGACAGATTTTAGTGTTGCTTTCGATTTAGTAAATCACAAGGCACTTATATATAAACTTTAAAAGCTTGAAGTGGGTGGATATGGTTTAGGATTACTTCAAGATTTCCTTACAGGTAGGCAGCAGAGAGTTGCTGTGGACGGGATCTTTAGTGAACCGAGACCTATTTTGTCGAGTTCCACAGGACAGTGTTCTTGGTCCACTGTTATTTTTAGTGTATACAGGTGACATGGTTGTTGGCCTGGAAAACAAGATTGTTCAGTATGCCGATGATGCAACACTTGTGGGTGTAGTAAAGTCTCCACTTTTGAGAAATGAGACTGCCCTCAGCCTCAATCGGGACATGGACCGGATCAGGGAACGGTATAGTCTGTGGGGCATGAGGCTGAACTCCAGTAAAACGAAAACACTATTGATTAGCAGATTTCCCCTTCATGTTTCCATGAGTAATGGAATCCCACAGTACTTTTATGATGTTGGTTCCTTCGCGGCTTAGGGCTCAGAATTTAGCATATGTCAGTCAGTGTAGCTGTTAATTATAAGTTGCGGCTAGTTTTAAAGTAAAAAAAAAACTTGCAGCCATGTACATTTTCTGAGGTCAGTTATTCCAGATAACAGTAAAATGATAAAAAGGTTAGTCAGTCCAAGCGATACGAGAAAACAGTGGCATTTGGGTATTTTGAAGGAAATTGAATGTTTCAAATAAAGTTTTTGAATAATCGGGCGAGGGATGACGGACTATAATTTATCATCAATTATAAAAGTGTGTTTTGGATCAGATGATAAGTGAGAGATCTGCAACTTCATGAATTTTCTATTCGTACAAATTACATATGGGAAACAGTAATAGGAGGAATGATAATGGAACATTATTAATAGTTTCACAGAGGAGAATACTCGTATTAGAGAATAATATTGATATTAATTGTCTTCTCAGTATGCCAAAATAATATAGATGTCTTCTTTATCACGAAGTAAATGGATTACGAAAAATATTGGAACGGTGGTAATTACGCCAAAGCTATGGAAGACAAACAAAGAACTGGACTGGAAGGGAATCTAAAGAATAAAAAAAATGACCTTGGCGAATGTAAATAAAAAAAAGCGATAGAAGTGAGTAGTAATGCATACGTTTGAGCACAATTGCTAAAAAATAAATCGACATGGTAAACTGAACTTCCAAAGTACGCATTGCCACACTGTGGTTACTTTCTGCATTTATCAGTACGGGATGACCAAAGTGGCGTAGGTTAACACATTTCCATGAATTTTTGTTTTACGCACAGTAACATTTACAGCAAATTTACGTAATGTCATAAATATGCATATGTGTAAAGAGTACTGCATTCATGGAAATGGAAAATAAATGAAAAGCAATGAATTTATGCATGTGAACCTACCATTGATACGGATTCTCTTTTACTAAATAATTTATATTCATATATATATATATATATATACAGTATATGTATGTGTATATATATATATATATATATATATATATATATATATATATATATATATATATATATATATATATGTGTGTGTATATATATATATATATATACATACACGCTCACTCACAGACGCACACACATACACACACACATATATATGTTTGTGTGTTTGTTTGTCTTTGTGTCTTTGTCTGTGAGTGAGTCTCTCTCTCTCTCTCTCTCTCTCTCTCTCTCTCTCTCTCTCTCTCTCTCTCTCTCTCTCTCTCTTCTATTAGATTTCTGTCTTTCCATCTTCCAGCTAACAAAGACTTCAGGTCCTCCGGATATCCTCCGTCCCCTTCGACCCTCCATTTACTTTTATTTACTTTTTCTTGTTCGCCTTATTGTCTCTTTTGCTGCCCATTATTCCTCTCTTTCGACCTCCCTATTGTATTCCCCTTGTTATCTGGGGGTATATTTCCAGCTGCTATTTCTACTGATTCCATTTTTAAAGTTATTGGTCAATTGGGATTTGACTCATTTTATTTGCTTGGTTTATGTTGGACTTTTTTGTGGGGTAGGGGTGGTGGTGGATTTTGAATTTAAAAGTTTGGGGGCGGTAATTCAGCATCTTCGTTTCTATGGTTATAATTGTATCAGCATCTCTCTTCGCACACTTTTCCCCCCCTCTCTAAATTGGTCGCTTCATCTTCATCAGAATCAATTTTCTGTCAATCACCGGATGTTCTCCTAACCTCTTCCTTTTCCTTTGTGCAACCCTCCTCCTCCTCCTCCTCGTTTTTCCCCTTCTCCTCCTACTCCTCCTCTCATCTCTCTCTCTTAATTCTACTTTACCCTTCATTCCCCATCCCGCACCCATCAGTCAGTCCCCTAATGAAGATGAGGTCGTGATTTCTGTCATCATCGAAGTACCGGAAGACCCTTTGACCAATTCCAGCCTGACGAGCCAGTCACCGAGATCGTTCTTTTCATTCTGGCCTCGATAAACTGATTGATGTATCTCCTGATGTCACGTGGACTTACAGAGAGAGAGAGAGAGAGAGAGAGAGAGAGAGAGAGAGAGAGAAATCTGGTTCATTTATTTTGTCATTCCATATATTTAGTTGGTATCTATGTAGTATACTAGAACACGAGCTCTTTCATTAATGCATATGCTTGTTTTTTTTTTTCCTTACTATTCATTAAGATTTTGTCCTTACTATTCATTACGATTTTTTTCGTTACTATTCATTAAGATTTTTTCCTTACTATTCATTAAGATTTTTTCCTTACTATTCATTGAGATTTTTTTTCCATACTATTCATTAAGACGATTCACCCCGTAGGGGGATTAGTGCCGTCAGTGCACCTCATGGGGTGCACTGTAGGCATTATTTAAGGTTCATTGCAGCGTGCCTTCAGCCCGTAGCTGCAAATCCTTTTACTGTACCTCCATTAATATCTCTTTCTTCCATCTTGCTATCAACCCCCTCCTAATAATTATTTCATAGTGCAACTGCAAGGTTTTCCTCCTGTTACACCTTTCAACCCACCTACTCTCATTTTCCTTTCCAGCTCTGAATGACCTCATGGGTCCTAGTGCTTGGCCTTTGGCCTAAACTCTATTCCATTCCATTAAGATGATTCAGCTTCCACTAGTACCCACTTGCAACTTTCCCAGTGCGAAATTGATTACAAGTAACATGCTAATGCGTAAAGCTTTGAGTGTAAACCTTCCAAGTCAAAACTTTACACAGGCTTCTTATCCTGTTGTATCTTTGTCTTCGATATTTTTTGCAAACACACTACTTTTCAGTAATTTATTTTATATTATAATTATATCTCAACTGCATATAAAAAAGGTATAAATGACAGTGGTAGTAAACTACCTAAGAGCAATCGTCCTTTATTTTTCAGTCAAGCCGCAAGCTTGCAATTCACCCAAAACATGTTTTACTGTTTGGGAAAATATACACAACATAATTTCGTAATTATGTGAGAAAGTTAGTTTCGTAAAAAGCCAATTTACTTATTTACTTTCGTTTCAGTTATTGTTCGTTTTGACGTATACATTTCTAACTTCAGTTAATTTTATAGTTACCGTGAACCGTACATATTTTGTAGTCGACTAATGACTAGAAATACTATTCGAGAATATTTGTCTTTCCTACACTGTTGGGTTTGACCTTCCGAGAGGCAAACTATGAGTAAGATTTTATTTTATACAGTTTTTAGTATTATTTTCTGTCCTCTGAAATTTTAAAATTCACTGGGTAAAGTTCTTATCTCCATTTGTTCCATGTTTCTTGAGTGATTATCTAATTCTTGTTAGATTATTCAGGACTTTGATTTTGAACATGTGTTGCAAAAAGGGACTTTCATTTATATACACACACACATATATATATATATATATATATATATATATATATATATATATATATATATATATATATATATATATGCATATATATATACATATACACACATATGTATATGTATGTGTGTGTGTGTGTTCTGACGCCCTGTAGTAGAATTCGAAGCCGCAACAGGAGTATACGGCCAGGTAGGTAACGTAACCTCGTTCAGATATATATATATATATATATATATATATATATATATATATATATATATATATATATATATATATATATGTATGTATATATATACATATATATACACATGTATATAAATATATATATATATATATATATATATATATATATATATATATTTATATATATATATATACTGTATATATATATGTCCGCAACTAATATCACTGAAGAAAGTTGTGACATGCGAATTGGAATGTTGTTTCTAAATTGTTAATACATTAATACTTTTCTACTTGTTATTTTTCCATTCCCGGAATATGCAATAGTTGACTTTATTGTCTAGTTAATTAGCGAAATCATACGAGATACTGATGATAATAATTTAAAATGTTAAGACTGCATATCCTGATGGAATTATGAAACCAGTTTTTATGAGAATAACATACCTAATATGAGATATCTAATTAACGGCAAGGAAGGTTATTTTATTTTACATAATCATCATGTTTAAGAGAATTATGCAAAGACAAAATCGTTTTTAGTTGATTTCTTAAGTAAAATACATAAATGATATTTCGTCAGAGAGGTAAAGACACGGTATAAGATTATTTATTTGAAAGTGCGACTCCTTGTGTCTGTGTGAATTCTAAAAGCGAATTCTTTCCCTTTTCCAGAAATACGGTAATAATAATAATAATAATAATAATAATAATAATAATAATAATAATAACTGAAAAGGAAAGATGACAATACATAACGGAGATGGTAAAATAACAGATGTTTTGGTAGCACTGACAATATTTAAAAGTCTCGAGATAATATCTTTTACTACAATAGATATCATCGCCGGAATAGCTTTTATCTCTTTGTAAATACTGTCGCGAAGACAATTATAAACATGAACGTTTTTTAATAGTACCCTATAAAATACAGCTGGTGATAATATATATTTCCTGCCAGGTAATTACATACGAAACATTTTCAAGCTAGATGTTATCTTTTGTACTGTGAAAAAATACTCGGGTCCGTTTACCAAGTCAGGCATATACGTATTCTTATGGAGGAAGAGGGGACTATGATCATTCATTAACTAAGATCACATTATTTTATACTTGCAAAGTCTATCTGCTTGTAAACTTTTCTTGGATACTTCGAGATCAATCTGCTTCTGAAAATAGTAAAGTTAAAGTGGAATTTCATTATAATCCAAATGGAAACACGTTCTGAATTACGTAAAAAATTAGTTTCGAATAGCAGACTTCTATTTTTTAAGTTTTAGACTGATAAGTCTCTTTCAGTCTTCGATAGTTCTTGACAGATTATGACCAATTGCTGAAAACTTCTAGGGTCGAAGGATAACTTTTGAACCGTTAGCGTTAGCAAGTAATTCTAGTTTTATTTTGGACAAAACAAATACTTTTTTTTTTCATCATGAACAGTCATAGAAAGAGTGGAAGCTACGTTACGTAATTTTGAGTAGCCCTTAGCACTTACATGATTCGCTATTTACATCATCACCATTATCCCTCTATTAATTTTGACCGCATTCCGTGCATTCCTGCAAACCAATAATATTTACTCTACACCTGGCAGAAGAATGGAAAGGCTACTATGTTATAGTGAACGTATTGCATTCCTAATGTACATCGCTTCTCAGGAATAATAAGAAAGCACATAATAGTACTCATTTTGTGAAGTTACTGTAAATTTTAACAAAACTTAACTAAACATTTTTTTTCAGGTTGGTGATATACTTAAGTCATCCGGAAACTTATTTCAGCTGTTTAGTGGTCCGGGGAAAAAAATCCGAGAACGAGATAAAATACTGGGATGAACAATGAGTCAGGCAGACGTTAATTTTGTGATTTTTTTTCTTTTATCTGTAAACTCCTACAGCTATACTAGCTATAGCCAAAGTTAGGTAGCATTTTGGAGTACGTACATTTTACAAAATAAATAAGAATTAATACTCGATGTAAATCATGCTAGGTTATATTTTTTACAGCTACCATCCAACCACTTGCTTTCCGACGCTGTAAACTTATCTTTTGTTTACCAAAGGTTTTTGTTAGTTCAACGGCAATACGATAGGTAGTCTTGTTCTGAGAAAGGTTCCAAGAGACTGAATATAACTTTGACCTTTTTCCCAGCTTCAATCTGCACATCATCTTCTTTACATTTGAATAGTAAAGTCTCTATAAGGCATCATTGCCGATGTTGTGGAAGAAAAAAGGACTTGGGCTAAGCTACATCTGTTACCCTGTTTATTGACAGCCAGAAATGCAATCATTTTAATATTTACATCAACCTGATGAAAAGCTGACATAAAATGTCAACAAAATCAAATAGCTACTGGAATCACAGGTCAAAATATCTGCGAACATAAATATGATTTTAAAAACGGCATTGTCACAAAAGTCGTTGTTTTACTGTAAACGTTCCACTGAGATATTCTGCATCCAATTATGATATGGCATTTCAGCTACGGATGTATTCCGGGACTAATAACAATAATTTGCACTACGAATAAAGTTGAAACGCAAAGGGAACCGAGTATTTGGTCGCTGCAGAAAAATACATCATTAAAGGCATGCCTCATATTCCGTCATGATTGCCAGTTTAATCACTCCATCCCAGAAATTACATTTCCCTCTCTGCCTCTCTTTGTTATATTGTGTACATTGTGATGTATATGCATGCAGGAAATATTTATCTTTCATAACTGGCACCGGGAACCATACCATGGTTTAATATTCAACAGAGCTAGTTGTCAACAAAAAACCACGTTCATTTTATCATTTATTTCTTGGAAATCTACTAGACAAGCCAAAATCATTTGGAACCTTAAAATTCTCAGGAGGGTCCGGCGAGTAATTCCAGCAGATTAGCCAATGCAATTATACCTTTAAAGTTACAATCACGGAATCAGATACAATGAAACTCGGCAGCAACACAATTCTGTAGTAAACCCGGGTAATATCCTCAGAGGATGATGCAACGGGAAGGGCTTCATTTATAATCCTGGCAAAATACTATTAGGGCTATAATGTAACAAATGCGTTTCATTTCATGCTTCCTGCTTGTATGCGTGATATCTCATGACAGCGTTCAGGAAGAAGAGGGAATGGGGGGAGGGGTAGGGGGTGAGAAGGGTGAGGAAGAGGGGGAGATGGGGGCCGCTTTTATGTGTAATAGCACTCGACTATCCTCCAGGGGGTTTTTGGGAGGGGCCTTGTGGCCGATGCTAACGGAGGGGGAACGGAAGAACGACTCGGGGAGCGGGAGTCTGAGGATACACACACACACACACACACACACACACACACACACACACACACACACAACAGCAGCAGCGGCATTCTCATTACGTTGATTGATCAACGAACAGATCGTAATTTAAAGACCGTGTTATCGTCAGCAGTTCCGCGCCCTAAAAGATGCGCTTTATTAGAGATCTCGGCGTTTCACTTGGCAAACAAATGGTGTCATCAGAGGGAATGGGCTACATCGAGAGTGAAAGGGAAATCCATGTGAGTATTTTTTTTTTTTTTTTTTTTTTTGCTTCACGACTATTTGCTTTTACCATTTTTGTGTCCGATGTTAGATGTATTCATACCATTTCTTAGATTGTTTTAAAGGCTTAGTATGTTGATATCAGTCGTCTTGTGTATTTCATATCAACAATTTTTTAATTTTTCGTACTTCAAATTGGTAGAAATTATTTCATGTTGGAAATGACCGTTATAAAGATTCCATAACTCATTTTTGTGCTTTTCGTTCTGTCTCTGTGTGTGTGCTTTAGTTTATTAATGCCTCATCGATTGGTTCATGCATCAGAAGACACAAAACTGACTCATGTTACTACCAATATGCATAAAGATACACACGCACATATATATACATACATACATACATACATACATACATACATACATACATACATACATACATACATACATATATATATATATATATATATATATATATATATATATATATATATATATATATATATATATATGTGCGTGTGTGTGTTTGTGTGTGAATTAATAACTAAGAAATCACGAATTACTGACAACCTGGTAAAGTGTACTGGCTGTTGGGAAACTGGTATGAAGGATAAAGTAACAAATGATTATAACTACTGTAAACCTTCTTGTTTTTTAACAAAACCGAGTCTCCATTAATTAAGTATTGAAAATTTTTATTATTTGTGTATAGTTGGTATATAACTTAGTTATTTTAACAGTTACAGAAATATCAATAAGGACAAGAAATTCAGGGCAAATCCTTGGAAAGTGTATAAATAATTAGACTGAAAACCTAGACACAGAAAACCAAAAATTTGATTTCAAAAGAAAAATCGAAATGAGACGAAATAAAAGGAAGTTGTTTGGAGTTGGGGGAGAAGAGACAAAAGACTAAATTAATATCGGAAATGAAGTTAAGATAAAAGTGTTGGACAGAGAGTTGAGTCGTGAAAATAAAGATGAATGAATCGTGTAAACTAAAAACAAATAAAGATAGCAGGATAGGAAATAGAAATGGTTCGCAGAAAAAAATAAAGCACCAGTAAACGGGGAGAAAAAATACGAAATGTAAATAAATATTTGGACGGAGAAAACAGTAAATCTAATGATTAAAGTAATGATTCCGACTCTGAAGCCCTTCTGCTTGGAAGCGTCAGAAATGGACGAGGGTTTAAAAATGTTTGATCAGAAACAAGCAAAGTTAATGAAGAGAATTCCGAGAATGGCGGCAGTGAACTGTTTTTTCCAAAGAAATAAATTCGAAGTGTCCGGAGATGAGAGAGAGACTGACAATGTGAAAAATAGATGAAGGTGGGAAGGCGCTCCGGGCATTCCCTGACGAGTAAATTTAAAGGCTTTGAATCTGATATTTTCATCTACCAATATGGGAAACAGAGAGAGGGAGTATAGCTCATATCTGTATTAGTGGGGCGAATGTTTAAGGAAAAATAAGGAGGTTTGGTTGGACAAGTTTTTTTTTTTTTTTTAGTAAGGTTTAGGATACTTTTTACAACACAAAATACGTTTTTATTTATGATAACATTTTCAGCAGTTCAGGAAATAATTAGGATAAGTTTAAAGTAAAAACAGACTGAAATGTATTGTTTTTTTATTATAAAGGCATGGATAATTAGGATAAGTTTAAAGTAAAAACAGACTGATGTGTATTTTTTATATAAAGACATGGAATTAGGATAAGTTTAAAGTAAAAACAGACTGAAATTTATTTTTTTTATTTAAAGACTTGGATAATTAGGATAAGTTTAAAGTAACAACAGACTGAAATGAATTTTTTTTATTATAAAGTCATGGATAATTAGGATAAGTTTAAAGTGAAAACAGACTGAAATGTATTTCTTTATTATAAAGACATGGATAATTAGGATAAGTTTAAAGTAAAAACAGACTGAAATCTATTTTTTTATTATAAGACGTGGATGATAATTCTTGGAAAACGACTGGATCGTCATTGCTGCATGATATCTCCAATGCTTTTACCGGTCAAAATCATTTGATCTTCAATTTCTCAGATTTTGGTTTCTTTTAAAAACTTTCAATGATTTTCTTTTACTGAGGGAAATGAAAAGCATAAAACACACACACACACACACACACAACCATACATACATACATACATATATGATGTATGGTGTACGTTTATACGAGTTTGTAGGTGTGTGGATTGGAATCTAATTCATCGTAACGCAGGGCAGGAAATGCCTTATAATTGGCAGGTAAGCCTTCATCCCAAGGACAACGACAACCGCGTATGTTGGTTCATATAATTCCATCGTAGATTGCCAGTGCGGCGGCGGTGGTAAGCGGGTTGCAAAATGAAGAAATATATGATACGGGAATGCTCGAAAAGAGGATAAAAGTAGGATTAAGGTGAACGGGATAAGTGTGCATCAACTGGAAAGACTCGGCGATTGTGCCTCAGTTAGTTGAACCGTGCACAGGTAGGAAGGTGCAGCGCTCGTGTTACCAAGGTCGCTTAGCAGTTTCATAATACAAAATACTCAGTATCTCTCTGCATTTCTCGATTCATATTAGCTCATTTTGAAACGCTGGATTGTTACCACTCGCGGAGAAAAGCCCATTACTCACACATTTCATGTTGTGTTTACTTAAAAAGCTCTCGAATATATAAAACAAATCAAATGGAAATGATAAAGATTCGTCCTAGGTAGGTTGTAGAACAGAGAAAAAGATGCTTCTAACAATATATATAAACATTAACCTAAAATTCTTCAATAAAACCACAATTTCAAACACGATTTCAGCATCAACTATTCCAATTATCTCCTTCTTCATCATCGCTTCTTCATACTTGAAGCCAATCCAAAAGGCACAACACGTTCAAAGTATATCGCAAGGTAGTAAGGCTCTCCTATTTACATTTATATTTTTCCCTGATGCCGCCGGGAATCTGAGGCGAGAGAAAATACGATGTAGAAATTTCAAGGTAGCAGAATTTCTTTCGCGTTCTCACCCGCCCAGGTGGCACCGTTACCTACGGATTTATTCTATGAATACAGTTTTGCATTTTCAATCCACCCGGTAGGCTTTGTGGACGTGTGGAAACTAAAATCCCCGAAAGGTCAGTGCAACTGCTGGGAGAGATTGAAGCCCCAGTCGCACAGATACAGATATATAAAAAAAAAATATTGGTTTCGCAACGATAACGTCCCGAGAAATGCACTGTTATGAGAATTCACTGAAACGTGGGATTAACGGTTCATATGAACGGAAGAAATCATCACTCCATTTCCTTGTGGTTTCGTTCATACATTCGATCCATATGGAATCCCGTGGGGGATTAGTGATTACGTTATGCGCAAATGTTTTCTCGTGCAGAGCGCATGCGCTGGACGGGTAAACAAAGGACTAAGATATGCCCGTTCTGCTGTAAAGAACTGCGGTAGCTTTTCCAGTTTCTTGCTATTACACTGAACGTTATATTTTTCATTTAATCTTCGAAAAAGCCATGAAATGCATCAGTGTATATGTATATATATATATATATATATATATATATATATATATATATATATATATATATATATATATATATATATACATACATATATATATATATATATATTTACATATATATTTATAGAAAGATACTTTTAAAATGTATATGTATACATACATATATTAATTTTAAAAGTATCTTTCTACAAATTATTAATATATATATATATATATATATATATATATATATATATATATATATATATATATATATATATATATATATATATATATATATATATATCGGATATTGCTCATGGAGAAAAGAACATTAAAATTTCCAACTATGTCATGGTCTAGATAGTCAAGCTCTCCCTTCTACATTTGTATTTTTCCCCGATGTCTTAGGGAATCTGAGGCACGAGAAAATACGGTGTAGAAATTTCAAGATAACGGAATTTATTTCACGTTTTCACCCGTCCAGGAGGCACCGCTACCTACGTATTTATTCCGTGAAATATAGTTTCGGATTTTCAGTACATCTGGTAGACTTTGTTGATGTGTGGAAACTAAAATCCCCAAAAGGTCAGTGCAGCTGTTTGGAGAGGTCAAAGCCATAGAGGCATGAATACAGATATATATATATATATATATATATATATATATATATATATATATATATATATATATATATATATATATATATATATATATATATATATATATATATATATATACTCGTATATATATGAATGAGTTTTATCACATCACCGTGATTCGTACATAAGCATTAAGCTACAAATGTCCTTTAATATCCAATTCGCTCTACCTAGGAAGTGACATATTTTCATATATGTTACGCGAAGGGGAGTTTTTTTAGTTGATAATAAGTTCGTCGTCAAGTGGTCTCGAACCATGGAATCAACTAAAAAACTCCCCTACGGGTAAAATATAAGAAAATATATTATTTCGAGGTAGAACGAATTGATATTAAAAGGCATTTGGGTGTATACATACATATATATACATATATATATATATATATATATATATATATATATATATATATATATATATATATATATATATATATATATATATATATATATATATATATATATTTAGTTTTGCAACGAAAGCGACCCGAGAAATGTGCTGTTTTGAGAATCCGAGAATTCATGGAATCGTGGGATAAGTGCTTCATATAGACGGGAAAAAATGTATTACTCCATTCCCGTTTGGATTCATTCGTACACTCGATCCATTTGAAATTCCGAGAGGGATTAATGGCTACGTTCTACGGAAATGTTTTCCTGTGAAGAGCGCATGCGCCCGACGGGAAAACGAGGGATTAAGATATGCCTGTTCTACTGTATAGAGCCGAGGTAGATTTTTTTAAGTTTTTCTTTTTGCCCTTAACGTTATATCTTTTTATTTTATTTCAGGAAATTTTGATGATATGGGCCATTATCAAAAGGTTGTTTTGTTTAATTCTAAACTTGAAGGAGTACAGCTTAGAAAATGGTTGAATAAAGCATAATTGATCAATTCTAGTTGTATTGAAAATAATGAAAGTTTCTTTATCAACACACTCGTGTATTTATACGTATATATATATATATATATATATATATATATATATATATATATATATATATATATATATATATATATATATATATATATGTATGTATGCATGTATGTATGTATGTATACACATATATATTATATATATACATATATATATATGTATATATACAGTATATATGTGTGTGTACACACGTACATATTCTAGAATACAATCGGCAAACCAAGGCACAACAAGATATCACCATAACATATTTCGCTGAAGATTTTCATGCCCCCCCCCTCCCAAAAAAAAAAGAAGTAACAACGGGCAGAGAATGTGACTTCCCAGTGACGAAAGGTCTTCGTGCTCCCTTCGTTGAGTGATATTGTCGAGGAAGAAACGGCGGTCATAATTCTGCTCTTTTAACGGTTCATATTTGCCGCTCTGATAACTTCCCTATCCGGTCGAGTAGGTCCTGACAATAGCAGTCCAGGAGGGTTCCTTCGGCAACCCTCCGGCACTGAATCTTTCCTACTCCATCAAATCGGCTTTATTATAACAATAGGCCTACTAAATCAGGATAAATGCGTTTTACGTCGAATGCTTTCGAGTAATTGCTATAAGGAAAATGTATTTTCTGTAGCGTTCTTGCTTTAGTTTGGTATAAGGAACATGATTTTATATGAAACTGAAAGGGCCATAAAAATTATAAATTAAAAATCGTATATTTCAGCTGAAACCACTTAAACTGTAATCACTGGTAAATGAGAAAAGAAAAAAAATATATAATTTTTCGTTTATGTTACTTGAATTTTTTCTTGAACTTTCCGTTTCAAAAACTTCTGCTCGAATAGGTTAAAAAAATTTCATAATTATTGGTGTGTCCGTTCATTATTTATTGTTAAAATAGTAACATATTCGTGGATGCGAATTCCACCGGAATTCTAGAAAATCAGCTTTAACGCTGTAATCAAATATTGACAGTATTTCTTCCCTCGCGCTGAATTCGAAGCTCGGCGTATGAAGAGAGTAAACCGTTATGTTCTTTATTGCATATATACTTTAGTACATTCATACATTCACACACATATATATATATATATATATTATATATTATATACAAACACATATGTATAGTATAGTGTATATATATATATATATATATATATATATATATATATATATATATATATATATATATATATATACACACACAGTATATCTGTGTATTTTCCATGCATGGATTGATAAGCAAACATGAATGTAAAGTAGCCATTTCATTCCTTTTTAATAAACAACCACGCCGTTCTGCATCTTCCGCTGAGAGCATCGAAAATGAACTGTCAAAAATGGTTCTTTATATTTATGCGAGTGTGCATTCACTAATAGCCATTAGGAAATGAGCTGTCCCTGCAATGTTCATTAAGGTATTACTTTCATGAATGATGGGAAAGCCGATGCGAAATCTAATTTCCGCTTCATTTTTGTATAAATATTCGGCTGCAAGTTATTGCCACATATCTGGCGCTGGTCAGGTATTTTATTTGCTCCTCTTGTGGTTGTATCCTTTTTGTCAAAATGGTTGTCAGAATATTGTATCTGAGATATTTACCCATTTCCTCGTCGTTTGATATACCTAGCTCTTCTTTAGAAGTGGTTTCTATAAAATTCACATGATGACAAAAAAGCTTGACGTTCCATTTTTATAATCGCTCAGAAAGTTGGGCAGTTTTCTTAACTTTAGCGAGTGAACGTACTGCATCCATTTTTTAAACCTTTGAGTGTAAGAGTCAAAAGCTTTGAAGCAGAGTACGTTTTTGTTATAATTTCTAAACCTTTCTTTAATGCGCAATTTGTTCACAAATTCGTATGAGTTTTCAGTGAACCTGAAGAGTGAATATAAGTTCTGTATTTTATATGAACGGCAACGCATGAAAATTTCTTTTAAAATATGGCAAAGTTTTAAATCAATAATAAAAAAAATCTCATGCTTGTTAACGTTATTCAAAGCACCCCATCAAATCCAATTTCTGATGATGTTTATGTGCTGGAATGTAATTATTCAGATTCAATCAACTTTATATTGCGTAGATTTTTCTCATCATCCATCTCTCTATCTGTTTATCTATCTGTCACGAGCACACACACAAATGCATGCGCACGCACGTACGCTCACGTACCCTCTTTCACTAAATAAATAAACTTTAGTGTCCAAAAATAAACATTTTGCAATAGGAGAGAAATATAAAATCATTATCGCCAATGGCTGTTACAGAGCTGATGGTCGGAGAGCCGCTGATCCATATCCGACTGAGTGATAGTCATAAACTATTCACCATCTGATATTACTCCTGATATATATTTATAGAATGTGCCGTTGTATGCAGAGTACGATAATAGCATCAACTTCCCATTGCCTGCGTATCTAGATCGTACCTCATCATCCTCCTGAGAGGCAAAAATAAATATCCCGACGAGGGAATACTGACAATGACAGACGAGAGGGAGGAAGCCTGGCCATCGGGGTAAAAAGATCAACCGACACAGACAGCTAAGAACGAGGAGTCTTCTCGAATAATATTTTCCACGGCGGTGAGAGCTGTTGCGTCGGGACTCAGCAGCGGTGTGGCTGGAGCCTGCTGCCGTTACTAATGGTTTCAGCGCTGCGCGAGGTAACCTTATTTCATGCTTATAAGGACAAAGAGAGAAGAAGAAGAAGAGAGTAAAAAGAGACGGGAAAAAATAATGGGCGAGAGAGGCGCCAGAGGGGAGACACTACAGTTCACAGGGCGGAAAACGAGATTACATGAGAGGCTATATTTAAGCAAGTCAGTTTAAATGTACTGGATTTGTTATTGGTCATATCAGGATGACTGTAATAGGAATAAACCTGCTATAGATATAACATATGTTGGATATTTGTCCGTCCTTAAATAGCAGTAGCTGTGAATCTTTCGTGCTGAATGTTCTTTGTAATTCACGACGACCAGTTTCAAAATATATTTTTTACACCTACAAAGACTTGCAGTTACCTAATTAAATGTACTCTAGTACAGAGCGTGAAAACTTTTGAAACAAATGTTTCCTCCCATTTTGTGGATTAGGAAAATCTGAACAAATAACTTACTTTCTAGGCGTTGTTTACCTTATTTTTTATTAAATTATAAATTTCAAGTTATATCAACCTCTATTTTTCTTCTTAATACTTTTTTTTTACATTTGAGGTATAATATACGAATGTAGTTTTTACTTTGGCACACCAGTTAGTGATCAGAGACGATCTCAACTGGGTAAGGGGCCAACTTGAACCCATTTTCTGAAAAGAGGTGGGTCGCAGAACTAAAGGAGAGGGCCGTGAGGCCAGCGACGTCATCTCAAAGAAATAATGTGGACACGAAGGCCAGCATCCCTCGAAGGACAAAAAGAGCGCTTGCATGCAAAAAGAGAAAAGATTTATAGCTGGTAGACTTGTGATGCTTGGGGTCAAGACTTATATAAGATTCAGTATGGCCATAAAATTAGCATTTCCATACTCATTTATTTGAGATTAACAATTGCCATTTACGTTCATGAGCAGATGCTGTATGCAAGTTAGTTATGCGATTTCCTTGAGGCGTACGGAGAAGTTGGTTTTATACGGATTTTTCTACACGGCCAACAAGTCGCATGCCACGAAACACTCAGAACATCAACACAAAGCAAACAGAAATAAACGGAGAAAAAGCAAATTAAAAAAAATAAAAATATAGGACAATTTCAGTTTGGGTAAATAAAAAGGAATATTTCATACCACTGCAATGATTTACCGTCTTTAAGAAAAGTCAACACGAAGTAAGCGAATTGATGGGATATCCAACGAAGTTTGTGTTCTTCATATTCCTTCTATGAATATTAAATGAAGGGTAAAATTAGAGTTTTGTAAGCACATAATGAAAAGCCTTTTCCATTGATGTTTAACTACTTCATTTTTACACCAGTTATCAATTCTCTTTACTGGTTTAAATGAAATTCATACATCAAGTCAAGACAAAAATATTTTCATATACAATAACAATGTTCAAAAATAATTCAAAAATTCTTTTGAAACCTAAATTGGATAGAATGCACTCCCAAACTTAATAGGAGAGCTGAACTAATCAAGACATATAAAATTCTTTTATTGGTATTGTATTTGCTTTAATTTTCAGATGTGTCCTGACGTCATCTAAATACAATAATATATCCCTGACTATTTGCACAGCTTGACAAAGAAATAATTGGAACCTTACAATGCCTGCGTCTCCCAATTACCTAGGATTCACGTGAATTTTTTTTTCTAATGTTTATTCAGTGTTTATATGCTTTTTTTTATAGTTTCGATGTCAATTTGGTTATATTATTATTAAGTATTTTCTAAAATACTCTTCTTAACAGAATGTGCAGTAGAAAAACTTTGACTCTGTTTCTTTTGGGATGAGTGAAACCTCCTCATTTCACATGCGGGAATTTTTTTCGAACTTCTCATGATACTTGCTTTTTTTTGCGAATTCTTCTCCTCCTTATAATTGGTTATGTTCGCTCTTTTCCTTTCTTTTCGTTCTTTCACTCTAATAATTCGAGTTATTTCAGTATCCCCGTTGAGGGAGAGGAAGGTTTGTTCAATAATATATATATATATATATATATATATATATATATATATATATATATATATATATATATATATATATATATATATATATATATATATATATATATATTTGTGTGTGTGTGTTTGAATGCACACTGGAAATCCCAGAGGCTTCTGGGCCTTCCATCCCCTTCCCCCTCCCCTCCCTCCTCCCCTCCCCTCCCCTCCCCTCCCTCCCCACCCGTGCCCCCTCCCTCCCCCGCTTCCCTTCCCTATCCCCTCCCTCCCCTCCCCCACTTCCCTCCCCTCCCCTCCCCTGCCGTAAACAGGGCTGCTGCTGTCCGTAGGCTTTGTAACTAATGTGGTATATAAATTATGGAATGTTTTCGTCTTACTGTGCTATTTGTTGCCAGAGAGTTTCAAATCGTTCATTTAATGATTTCCTTGTGATTTTTCGTACTTAATCAATATAGCTTAGAAGAAACATACGTTTGTTTATATATATATATATATATATATATATATATATATATATATATATATATATATATATGTATATATATACATATATTTATATATATATATATATATGTGTATATGTATATAAATTATTCATATACGTTCAGTCACAAGTCGAAGGAAATTTCAGTAAAATGCTGTTTTAAATATTAAATTCCTTCTGTTTTTTCGAAATCTGTTATCGGTAGTTGGTTCCCTAGCATCTTCAAGGGTGAAATCCCTTTGTATGTCTGTAGATTGTCCTTCCTTTTATTTATAGGCCGAGATACCATTTCCTGTCACAGTTTACCACTTAAGGTTACAGCCTGTTTGTTGTATTACTTCCTCTGATTCTATTTTTGTTATCTTCCGCTGTGTGTGCTCATATTCTCGTGCAGTGATTTTCCTTTGCGGAGCAAATGCCTTGTATACATGACATAGCTTAACCTCAGACATCCTTTCTCCCTACAGGTTACGAAGACCGTATATGTTTGGATAAGTTTATTGTATATTATAATGAACAATCATTTTGTGTGATTCCATACAGCCCACAGAGCTTCAGTGGCTATATGTCCTCTCATTGAATCTATGGGAATAAGGAGAAATACCTTTTTTAGCAGGCTTACTTTAAGCGCAGTTTTATTTGCTTATTAGCTACTCTATGTTTTCTCGCCTTATTAAGTACCCTGATAATTGGGTGAGGTTCAGATTTAAATAGAAATAAATAATGATTCTGAAACCCATCTGAGTATTCCTTCATGTGAGCATGAGAGAGAGAGAAAAATCTCTGATATTACATTTCTTATGCTCTAACTTATTCACGCCAGGAGACACGTTAAACATGAAATATCTCATGAATGGTACCTTTTCATCATATATTTATCCGGCATACGCTTCAAAACTATTTTGAACTATGAAATCTCATTAGAAAAGTTAAGTATACCTTAGTCTAACCAGACCACTGAGCTGATTAACAGCTCTCCTAGGGCTGGCCCGAAGGATTAGACTTATTTTACGTGGCTAAGAACCAATTTGAAAAATACTTAAAGGTACATTTTAGTAAAATATCATCACTTAATACCAAATGGCAACACTGCCTCTAGCTTTAAAAATGGGAGAGCCATTTAAACTCGTTGAATCAAGTAGCTCAGTTCAGTTTGAATGAATACCTTTAAATTCCTCCCGGCGAACGAATGGTTTAAGTCATCCCCCTCCCCTCGTTCATTTGCGTGAATCAGCGGTCACCTGAATTTTCGAAACGCCTGGGGTTCGCTGTAACGGGGCTCTTGATTGGCGGGAGTTTAAATGCCGTCTTTGTATTTAAGGTGCGAAAAAATGTTTTAGGCCATGTGATTTCGTTATTGATTTTTTTTTATATAATTTAAGATGTAAAGTATCTTCCTTCGTCTCTGTGTTATTATTTTTAAGTACATTATTGTGAAAATTTGTTTGTAACTTCATTAGATATATACAATTTTCCTAGCAACGCAGGATATTATACGCTGCATCCAAATTATTTTGCAACTGCAGTGAGTATATATACTGCTCACTATTTATCGGTAGACTGTGTGAGTTAATTTGGAAAAATTAATATTTTTTTCCATTTGTTTACGTTCAGCTTTTTATGAGTATTTACAAAAAGCATGTATAATATTATTTCGCATCCTGTAGTTTACTTAACATAGTGTTGGGCTGAGTAACGTGACTGGAATTGCGGCCATGCTTAGAAGATTTTCCTGCATCTCCTTTGAACTGTTTTGTAGTGTAAATGCTTTTCTTTCGTGTGATTAATAATTCCGGTTAGAATTCATTGCTTTAAATAAACATGTTAATCAAAACCACGCCATGTGTTACTTCCTCTCTAAGGTAAATGATAGACTGTCATTCAGAGTTTTCCCAGGCAGCGCCAGGTTGGTCAAGCTATATATATATATATATATATATATATATATATATATATATATATATATATATATATATATATATATATATATATATATGTGTGTGTGTGTGTGTGTGTGTATGTGTGTGTGTGTTCAGCTTAATATATGCAGTATTCATTGTATCTCTTAGTAAGGCCTGAAGATTATATTATGATATAAATTCTTAGATTTGTCAAATCTATAATTCATTGTTTTAAATAAACATGTTAATCAAAACCACGCCACGTGTTACTTCCTCTCTAAGGTAAATGATCGACTGTCATTCAGAGTTTTCCCAGACAGCGCCAGGTTGGTCAGCTATATATATATATATATATATATATATATATATATATATATATATATATATATATATATATATATATATATATATATATATATATATATATATATATATATATATATATATATATGTGTGTGTGTGTGTTCAGCTTAATATATGCAGTATTCATTGTATCTCTTAGTAAGGCCTGAAGATTATATTATGATATAAATTCTTAGATTTGTCAAATCTATAAAATCTATAGTGTTAAATCTATATAAATGAGCTTTGGTCACATGTGACCCATAGGCACCAGTTCTACTGTACAACCCAGTCAGTTTAAAATGAATTAGTAATAAAAGATTCTCACTTTCCATTTCAGTCAGCACTTCAATGGTACCTCTAAACATGAATTTTACGCATTTGAGTATTAAACAATAGCCTCATTATGGTCTAATTGTCATAATAAACAATGAAATCTATTGCTCTCTGAATATTGTGCTTTTGTATAACAAATGAAGGGTAAAGAGCTAATGATCATTTTAGGCACTCTCCTTTCAGATTCATTTGCACTTTCGTCGTAAATATTCCTATCAAGATTTTAACAATTTTATCTGTAGAAAACTTGGTCATTCGATAAACTATGATATAAAAGAAGCAAAGATATTAATTATGGTATTTTCTGAAAAATTAAATAACCGCCGTTTGGCATAATAAATTGGTCACGGCCTAACATAACATAAAAGAAATAAAGCGTATTGAAAAAAAGTTGATATAAGGTTTAACATTGAACATGAAGATTATTTTGACAGAAAAAAATGTAGAATGGAGTTCCAACATGAACAGCTGATTTGTTTAGGGATTTGTTCTTTCGGCAGAAACATTCAGTGGTGAATTTGGTAGAGTGCTGAACAGGCATCGTGGGATGGAGTACAAGACATGTTCCCAACCCCGTTGGATGATATGAGACTGACTTTTACTCTTTTTATTCGTATTACTGAGTAGTTCAAGAAGGAAAAAAAAGCTGAAAATATAAAAGATAAGAATTATGTCAGAGGAAAGGTGGAGAACTCTACTGGTGTTTAGTATCATTTGACTGTGATGACAAGTACAAATTAATAACAATCTTAGATAGGCTTAATGGTAAAACATGCAAATCAGGCTTAAACTCAGTGGACAGGCATCTTAACGGCAAAACAGTATGATTCAACATTATACAAGAAATTATAATCGAGGTGAAACTAACACCATATAAAATTTTCAGCCGTGTTATGTCTGTATGGATAACAAACTTGATTTTTGAACAAGGCATAGCATAGGATACGGATAACATGTATGAATATTAATCCTGAGTAGTGGTATTAGTGTGTGCACTTAATGATATGAAACAGACCAAAAACTATACACTCACAAAGTAAGTTCCACTATAATATAATGTCCATAAATAAACTAAGAGAAATACTGTTTAATTTTTTTAAAGCATTTCCTTTGTCGTGAACCTTTAAGAGCACGAAAACCACTAAAGAGCTGACTGTAATTATTTCAGTCTGTTCTCGCACTGCCTATCGGAATAGAAAGACACTACTATAACCCTCCCTATCTTAGAAATATCTTTTGTAAGATGAAAATTGAGAAACTTTTATGAATTTCGAAGAAATTGCTTTAGAAACCTTTTTCAAAATAGTGGCTAATAGCCATACTGATCTTCATGGCAATTTACTAGCTAATAGGTGAGGAATACTAGATGTGAGATTCAAAGATAAAGAATCTGTATATATATAAATTATATATATATATATATATATATATATATATATATATATATATATATATATATATATATATATATATATATGTATGTATGTATATGTGTGTGTGTGTCTGTATAAAGAGGAGCTGAGTATTTTAGTGAAATTTTCATTTTCTATTTTCTTTAATAAAAGTTAATATAATTCAGGTTGAGTTAATCACACTATCATATTTTAAGCTCAAGTCTACTTAATTAGTATGGTCTACCATTCCTTACGAGTTGGAAAAGTTTGAATGATAGCCTGAATTTTAGTTATTCTCCTCAGGACAGAAAGAGATAAAATTTGAAACTTTCTGATAAGTGTAAACAAAAATATTCCAAACCGAAGAGATTTCGAATATGGAGAACTATGGTCCGATTGCTGTGGAATACCTAAAACATAAAAGTTATAATTATAATTTGATACACCTGTACATGAAAGCAATAACGACAAAAAACTCACCACTATGGCATGTACACATCTGATCACTTCAATCATGACTGTGATGGTAGAGATCTGCGGTTGAAATGTTTCCCAAAATACATTTTGCTTACCTGTCATTCGCAGGGATGTGCAAAACCACATGTTTATTACTTCTCTCATCAAAACCGAGCAAAAGTTTTGCAACATTATATGCATATTTTTTTGCTCTTGATACTATTAACAGTTCGGATTTTTATACTATTTACATTCATTACGTATTACTTGAGATACAAAAATCTATAATTTCAATGTACTGGTAACAAAGAAGTAATTTTTAGAACATGGAGTACGTATACATATTTGGTGCAGAAAAAAAATTTTTCCTTATTTATTTGTAACTACGTAGAGTCGAGTCATTCAAACTATGAGTTCCGCTTCCGTTGTTGCACGTATTACACTTATTAATAAACATGCAAAATGATGGGGGAATACTGATCATATTAATTCTAACGAGGAAGTAACGACATATTGTGGTGCGTTGCTACAATGTAGCAATTTATTTGCTTTAGAACAGTGGTTCTCAAACTGGGGGTAATTACCCCCGTGGGAGTAATGAAGCCGTTTCTGGGGGGTAACGAGGCACTTTCTAAAAGTAATGGTTCTTTGGAGTAAAATTCATTACATTTATAAATAATATTTTAGTAAAGGACAAACAATACCATGTTTTGCATTAATAATGTAGCAATAATATCTTTATTTTCTATTAATTACCAAAGAAATAATGCTTTAATTCCGATTTGTAACAAAAGGAACAATGCTTTAATTTTAATTTTTTGTCAAAGGAATAATGTCCAAAATCTAAATTCTTTATTTATTAAGACTTGAGTAAAAGTAAAATTAATTTTTTTTACATATAAAATGCATTAGAAATTAAGAATTCCATCATTATTCTTTCCTTTATATTATGACTTCACATAACTGAAGATGAATAGGGTAGGGGTAATGGTGATCTATCACGCCACTGGCGGGGGCAATGATACCAAAAAATTTGAGAACCACTGCTTTAGAAGAATATGTTCTAATATAGTCTAAAGAAAATGACTTTCATACACGTGTATGGTATAATATATATATATATATATATATATATATATATATATATATATATATATATATATATATATATATATATATAATATATATATATATAATATATTATGTAAATATATATATATATATATATATATATATATATATATATATATATATATATATATATGTCACACACACACACACACACACACACATATATATATATATATATATATATATATATATATATTATATATATATATATATATATATATATATATATATATATATATATATAATATATATATATATATATGTAATATATTATGTAATTATATATATATATATATATATATATATATATATATATATATATATATATGTGTGTGTGTGTGTGTGTGTGTGTGTGTGACACACACATATATATATCTCAAATATAGGAGCCCATAGAAACGTTAAAATATGGAAAATAAAGGCTATATTTCAGAGACCGAACTGTCTCTGAAATATCTGTCTCTGAAATATAGCCTTTATTTTCCACACATTTTGGCGTTTCTGTGGGCTCCTTATATTTGATGGAATTCTGTTTTAACAGGAAATATTTCACAGTCATATATATATATATATATATATATATATATATATATATATATATATATATATATATATATATATATATATATATATATATATATAAGTAGATATATATTATATATATAAATACATACATACATATACATATGTATATATATGTATGTATGTATATATATATATATATATATATATATATATATATATATATATATATATATATATATATATAAATGTATATTTGTCTTCTGTAGGAATCTGAGCCGCTTGACAGACCCAGACAAAATTTGGCACGCAGGCCCCATATGACTCCAGGAAGATTATAACTCGAAATCAAACCACTACTCCCCATGAGAGACATCAATCACAGACAAATTAAATGAAATTTTCGTTTATACCAATTCCATCAGATTTTTCTTCAGGTGCTTTATGTTTAATGGTAATTTTTTGCCTGAGCACTCCAGGTTTTCTTCCAGGTGCTGTCAGACATATGATTAACCTGCAATGATAAATCCCCTATAATATCCATTTTTGATCAGAATTTACATGAATTTTGATCATAATTAATGATAATTATTAATATAATAATATAAGCCATATTGCATAGCTGTAAAGCAATGAACCCAAACCAGGAGGTTCAAAGACTTTCTCCCTAAACACATAAACATGTCAATCGTCTTCCTCATTCGTGCATGCATAGTAGCTGCTGGCTCAACCCGACGTGCAAGATGTATGATGACCGTATTTCCTTTTTCTTTATTAGTTCAAATACGAATTTCCTTATTAATTCGATCGTTTCTTCTTCGTTTTTACCTTTGGAATTCGTTATGGTGACTATTTTGTAGAGTCACAATGGCATATTTCGTTGTAAAGTCGGTTTTAAAGAGGTTTGGAATAATAACAATTATTGGGCATTTTGGCAACAACACTTCATTACATACCTAAGGCCGGGTATTCACGTCTGTTGTTACAAGGGAGGCAAACCTTCTCCCCTCCCACACAGACACACCTGAGTGCGAATCTAGAAATATAATATTTTTTATTTATTGCCTTTGTTCAGGGGAGATGCTTTTTATTCTTCTGATACAGCAATGTAACTTCCCCTCTGTCTGCCCCTCACCCTGCCCTCCCCTTCCCTCTCCTCTTCGTTTTCCATCCCCCTCCCCTCCCCTTTCCTCTTCTCTTCTTTTCCCCTCTCCCTCCCATCCCTTCCCCCTCCCCTTCCCCTCCCCTCCCCTTCCCCCCTCCCCTCTCCCCCCTCTCCCCTCTCCCCTATCGTTTCTCCCTCCCTCTCTTTTCGCCCTCCCCTTCCCCTTCCCTTCCTCTTCCCCTCCCTACCCATAGACTATCATTCAGAGTTTTCCTGGGCATCATGGGTTGGTCAGCTAGTATATATATATATATATATATATATATATATATATATATATATATATATATATATATATATATATATATATATATGTTATATCCCATGCTTATTGCACTTTTGTAGAAAAACAGTATAAAACAAGTAAAAAGTGCGCCGAAGTTTCTTCTGCGTAATCGAGTTTTCTGTACAGCGTATAATGCTGTATGAAACTTTCAGCCTCGGCCCATGAAACTTTCAGCCACGGTCCTGTGGTGGCCTGTGTTGTTGGCACTTATTGCGGTGCCAGACGCACTATCATGGCTAACTTTAACCTTAAATAAAATAAAAACTACTGAGGCTAGAGGTCTGCAATTTGATATGTTTGAGATTGGAAGGTGGATGATCAACATACCAATTTGGAGCCCCCTAGCCTCAGTAGTTTTTAATTAAGGTCTGAGGGCGGACAGAAAAAGTGCAAACAGACAGACAAATAACCGTCTCAGTAGTTTTCTTTGACAGAAAACTAAAAAGGAACAGCCGTGTAAAACGGAACTTTTCTACAGTGGGTAAGTCTGAAGAAAATAATTCTTCGTTAAGATAAGGCTTTTATATTGTTTTCAGAATTTAAGACTTTTTCTTTGGCCAAGTGCCCAAAATCTTTAATCATTTCGATTCTTCACCTTATTTGAAAAACACGCTTGTGCGAAAGTTTGGTCAACTGAACATATAAACAATACTAGCACATATGGTATCAGGCAGATTATTTTTTAAAAGAGAAAGGGTACAGTCAAACAAAATATGATGGACATGTGCTTAGAACGAGCATTTGTTAGATTTTACAGCTTCCAGCAACAAGCTTCGTATTTTTTAGTTAGTGATTTAATTATAACTTCTTGATGCCTAATATGATACATTATGACGGCGTGCGAAGACTCGGTGAACGTTAGCTTTTATCTTGGATGATTAATTAAAATTGTAGTTACAAAACAATGCTAAAATTGTTTGTTAAAACAGAAATTAATTATCCCCTTTTATATATTTTTTCGCTTTTTATTAGAAGCAATAGGAAAAGGTTCCTATCAGCCAGGAAATAACAAGAAAGGGAAGCTCTCTTTTTATTGTTTTGATAATTATTTATCAAGGGACACAATACTCTTCAAGATGATTAGCTTTTCAGCATTATCTTTTTGTTTTTATCTTACACTTCCCCAGTCATTTATTTAAACAAATTAGAGGTTTTTTAATCCAATTACCAATCTAGCTTTCACCCCGCTTCTTTATTTGAAAGTGTTATGAAATTGTCGCCATCGCTTAAAAGAATCCGATTTTCATAACAATGTAGTTATTTGCATAACAGACGGCATGACGGTAAAGATAAATGGATACAAATAACATCAAGGATAAAATCTTAGAAGCTTTAATAAAGTTCATAAAATCAAGAAAGATTTTGACCAACTCCTATCCTGTGCAGTTATTTACGATGAATAGATTATGCAAAGTTATTCACTGTAATAACGTAACGTTCTTTTGAAAGATATTATGAAAGCATGAAACTATCATTCAAGTAAGGAAGCTGTAGTCCGCTTTTTCAAAAACTGCAGTTAATATTCTTACGCAAAACCTACTCTATTTTTAAAATTTCAAGAAGTAAAAGTACTTATTTCTTGTATTTTTCCATTACCCTTGAAAAATAAAATTAAAAACCCAGCATTCAAAAACAAAAAAATAAACAACATATAGAAACTCAAGATTGCTGTTCCATAAACACGAGCCAGGCCTTTGAAACCACAATCCTATTACACTGGAATTAAGTTCAGTTTCAGCCTTATGAACTTCTTTTGAATTCCGTTCCTCAAGAATGAATGGTCATTTCATTCCATAAATTGCACTGAATGCAAGTGTTTCTTTTTATATCTCAGAGACCAGGTACTATATGGTTTTGCATTATCTTTCTTTTTACAAGGGAAGTAGCTTTTGCGTTTAAACCTTTACAAATGTACATTTGAACTATGCTACTTTATTTTTTTGCCAAATAAACTTCTTTTAATGCTCTAAATGAACAAACTTTCGCCATTTTTAACTGCATAGAATCAATCAGATCGTCTTTATTACCTTGTAACAATTCTGACATAAGGAGATAGAACGTAACACTTCATGAATTCTGAGGAACTGGTAATATATATATATATATATATATATATATATATATATATATATATATATATATATATATATATATATATATATATATATATATATATATATATATATATATATATATATATATATATATATATATATATATATATATATATACATATGTACAGTATATGGGTGTCGGTACTGAAAATAATTTTAAAATTTTAATATAATTTTAAAGATTTTTTAATATTCTCGTAAAATACAGTTGGGAAAATGATTTTTAAGAAACAATGCATAAAACAAATTTCAAGAAGAAATTCAATAGGATTATATTCATCAGTTATTACGCAATACAAGAATTAATCAAGATTTTATTACAAATAGCAGTCAGAATTCATTATGTTCAAGAGTTTCTATTCAGTTTTGATTTACTTTGGCATTCGACTGATGACCTTTGATGACGCAAAACAAATTTCACATTTACATAAATATATTCATATAATTCAGTACTGGTCACTGCGCTAACGGTGTCTGTTTAGGAAGAATGTCATTTTCTCGGAGGAACTCTTTCGGAAAGCGTAATCTTATTATAAAAAACAATCTTATTATCGTTCCCATTCTTCACTAAAGGACACGTCAGGTAATCTAGAACCCTCAACCTCAAACAAGCATTAATTACGATTTACACCTTTCTTCGTGTGACTCTTATGCGTAAAGGTCATATTTTTGATTTGGAATTCGAAGTTAAAAGGGGATTTTTGATAGACTTCTTTGAAAATACAAAGGTTCTAATATGGTGCCAGAAATGTTAAATTATTTTTCGTTTGCATGCATTACATGACATCCATATATATATATATATATATATATATATATATATATATATATATATATATATATATATATATATATATATATATATATATATATATATATATATATATATATATATATATATTATACACACACATATTGTGAAGTGATCAAGTACTAGGTTATTGCACAACTATTAAATCCAAAAATTTACCTCACTTCAGCCAGATACCTGAAACCTCATAACAATAATATTACGACTGAACACTCTAAAGGTAACAGTGATCCCTTAAAACTTGCTTATCATTTGGAAAATCAATCTAAGTTTTATCAAGTTATGAGTGAGGTAATAACTGTTAAGCAATAAATATACTAGAGGGGAAAGGGCATCACTCCATCAAACAACTATAATTGTTTCCCTGGTCTTCATTCACCTTCATATAGGAGAAGAGAACAAAACATGTCCATCACTTACCTTGTGCATACACAAAAAAACCTTATTCACTGGTGGTCAAAAAATGAAACACTGTGCTTTTAAAACTTTAAATACAAAAATTTATTTCTAACCTCAAAAGTTATAATTAGAACTCACAATCTGAAAAAATTTACTATTACTTGAAAACAACACAAGATTTAGTTAATTCTTAAACAAGATTAGTTCACAAAACTTTAATTTATAAAGAAATTACGTTAACTAAGCAAAATTCAAACTATTAAGATTTACTCCAAATTTAAAAAAGGAACTTTAACAAATGAACATCAAAACAAGTATGCAATGTTAAAGCATCAGCACATATAAAGTGCTAATTAAATCAATGTTAAATCACCAACACAAAATTTTTGTGTAACACTATGAAATTGTAAACACAAGAACACACAAAAGAAATGTAAAAACAAGAACATATAAAAATGTACAAAAAGTTTTTCAACATTAATTTCACTAAGGCAAAATCTGTTTAAAGATTATATCCACCTTTTTAAAAGATTACATCCACATTTTTAAAAAGATTACATCCACCTTTTTACCATGGTAGAAAATAAGTAAATACCACTTTACCTTATACAAATTTCTGCACACCATTACACAAGTCCTTTTTCCTTTTTGTGGTAGCAATAACACTTTTGCCTAAGGCCTATTAACAGTTTCCAAAACTTATATGTTTGGGAGAGTGACCACAATCTAACACTCTTCTACATGAAGAAGGGATGAGAGAGAGAGAGAGAGAGAGAGAGAGAGAGAGAGAGAGAGAGAGAGAGAGAGAGAGAGAGACCACCCTGTCTTTACCAAATCTCTATCTGAACTAACT
>NC_089784.1:20728003-20765503 GCF_040412425.1 Macrobrachium rosenbergii | reverse complement strand
ATGTTTATATGCACATATACACATACACACACACACACACACATATATATATATATATATATATATATATATATATATATATATATATATATATATATATATATATATGAGTGAGTAATTCCTTACAGAGTCAGTCTATTATTCTGATTGACTGCTTATGTATTTTTTCATGGTAGGGAACGCCGTCGTTCATGCTTCAAAATTAGGAATGCAGATTTTAAGGTAAATTTCTCTTTAAATAAAATCATAATAAGTTTTTTTTCAAATCCTTCTATAAACAAGAAGATATATATTGGAAGGAAAACGAAAATCCAAACATTTTTTTAAGGTCGAAGCCATTCCTTGAGGAAAGGCTGAGAGTCGTGCAGCATTAAAGACCAAAGCAACTGCAGCAAAAGATGAAAAGATCAAAAAGAAGTAAAAGAGAGGTTTTAAAAAGCGACAACAAAACAATATAAAGAAATTAAAAGCGTTTGCAAGACCATATTACTGGCTGATTACGTACAGAGAAATTTTTTTTTCGTGAAATACAAAAGAGAAATTTTTACTAATGCGTCATATATTTTTTTTTTTAAATGTACATTTTCCTACAGTTCATAATTCTCTGGCAGCTGGAACATTCCTCCAGATTCTGTTTAATAGTTATGTAATTCCGTAAAACGTCCTTCATGTCTGTCTAACTGTTGAATGTTTATTAAAAATACAGACATGAAACGGCCCGTTGCTTAATAACAGCAAAGACTCGGGTAACATTCGGGAAAATTAGTATCACAAAATGTGATACACATTTAAAATTGGTAGAGAACAGAATTATAACGTTATGTAGTTTCGGTTTTCCAGAATGTTCTAGTTAGGAGTATGTTGATTGATAAAGGTAACTAACATGTTTTTAAAAGGTCATTGGTCCATTTACACCTGCGCATGATTTATCCAACTGTTGCTTCGTCTTTATAGATTTACCGGGGTGAAAAAGGCCAGAAATGTACCCTCACGAGAATTTGTTCTGTAAAACAAGTTGGGTAAATGTAAATGAGACGGCCGCGTGAAGATATCGTTTAATAGTATAATTTTTTGGCTGAACAGAATAGAAAAGGGTGTATAGAATGCAGCAGTCTGTGAAATTTACGGAGGTAACGAAAAATTTACCGTCTTTTGTTTATGTTTTTACGTTCATCTCTTAGGGGATGGTACTAAACATGACGAAAGCTCCGCTGGGCGCCGTGTTTAGTACCAACGCCTCCAGGGGGGATGAAAGTAAAAACAAAAACAAGTAAAAAATGCGCCAAAGTTTCTTCGGCGCAATCGAGTTTTCTGTACAGCGTATAATCAAGCCCACCGAAAATAGGTCTATCTTTCGTTGGTCTCGGTATAATGCTGTATGAGCCGCGGCCGATGGAACTTTAACTACAGGCGTCAGTGGCCCGTCCTATATCGTTGCCAGGTGCACTATTATGGCTAACTTTAACCTTAAATACAATAAAAATTAATGAGGCTAGAGGGCTGCAATTTGCTACGTTTGATGATTGGAGGGTGGATGATCAACATACCAATTTGCAGCCCTCTAGCCTCAGTAGTTTTTAAGTTCTGAGGGCGGACAGAAAAAGTGCTGACGGACAGACAAAGCCGGCACAATATTTTTCTTTTACAGAAAACAAAAACGGAAAATTTATCATTTACTCGGCAAATTTCTGAAATTATCTTGCCTTTACTGTATTATACACACGCCTCTATATTATTTCGGTCAAAAAACTATATTAATAGACGATATCTTCGTGCAGCTATCTCGTTTACATTCACTACAAGTAGCCAAATCGTTATTTGAGAAATGTCATGACTGGAAAAAAATAAAGCGGAGTAGCGGTTAGGGAAGTACTGAATTTATGCCAAGAGTTATGAGGAATATAGTTATTTTCAGTACTCGGTAAAAAAAAAATAAATCCTAATAGGTATTGCTTCAATAGTTTTTATTAATATAACAATAGGAATAACTTTCCACACTCATTCGATTAATACTACTATACCACCTCTGATAATAATAATAATAATAATAATAATAAAATAGCCTGAAAACTTTTGTACACTGAGAAAGCGATAACGTCGAACCTTATGAAAGTGAGTTTTAGTTACAAAAGGAAAAAAGAAAAGAGAACGAGATTCTTCTTTACGTGTTCGCAGTATCACATTGTTATTTCCCAAAAAATTACTCCAAGATATAATAACTAGAAGGAAAATTTACTGACCGAATAAGCTTTTCGTTTTATTAAAAGAGCAGTTATTGCAAGCAATATAATCCATGAATAAAATTATTTATAAATGCATGAAAGAATATGTCTGCGTTCATCTATCAACAAAGTTCAAAAGGTCTACCATCAGACGTGCAATATATATATATATATATATATATATATATATATATATATATATATATATATATATATATATATATATATATATATATATATATATATATATATGTATATGTGTGTGTGTGTGTGTGTGTTAGTGTGTCTGTGTATATGTGTAGTGTAGTACTATAGGTGGCTGATGCAAGTATAATATTCTTAAAACTTTTCTACTTTTCGTTGAAATACTGTTGAAGTGTAACATACCAACTAAGGAAGACCATGAAATCTGCAATAAATGTCAAGAAAATGCACTAATCAATTTCTATTCTCTCTCGAAATACGTGCAAATGAAAAGCAGTGCCTATTATAAGCCAAAATAAAATCTCAGGAGTTACTTCATCATCTATGTTGTCCTCGAAGTAAAAAAAAGAAAAAAAAAAAGGTAAAGTCAGAAAGACACTAAAAAGAATGTAATCTCATTCCTGATGTAAATGGACAAAATGGAGACCTTGAAAGGACAGGATCCCTTCCGAGGAGCTTTCTCTCTCTCTCTCTCTCTCTCTCTCTCTCTCTCTCTCTCTCTCTCTCTCTCTCTCTCTCACCCCTCCGAGGAAACGATATAACAGGAACGCATCCGCTGTAAAGTGAAACGGGGGAGACGGCTGCTAAAGAAATTTTTCCTCCTTTCTTTCTTGAAAGGAAGAACCTTTAATAATGCATGAGGTGTTACTCTTATGTTTCTCTCGAAAAAGTGGAATATGGAGTGTAGCTTGAGAGGCCTCTCCTCTCCTCTCTCTCTCTCCTTCTGTCTTCTGCTATTCACCTTTCAACGCTGGATGTGCGTTCTTTCAGCTTTTTCATGTGTTATTTATAATTCGGCTTGCATCTTGACCTTTATTCCCTTGCCATTACATGGAAATCTGAACTGAGATTGGACAGAGATTTGCATATCGTTTGCCCATTTCATCTATTTTCCTCAGTAACTTGACGTTGTAAGGCATTGCTTATTGAAAGTGTAATTGGGGAAAACAACATTTTAGAGTTAGTTATAATGAATGTTATGCTTTAGAGATGTATACCTGAAATGCAATAAAACATTCCCGTGTAAAATCTAGCTTTGTTATTAGTTAAATAGCGCTTTGAAAATCATTTCTTAAAATACTCAGATACACATAAAAGTAGACATGGACAGAGAAAGAAAACTGAAGGACTTGGGATTAAGAGGAAGAAGGGAGAAAGCGTTACATCCCCGATTCTCGCCTAGTCTCTGGGATAGACGAGATTAGGCTAAAATAAAGTCCCTTTCTTGAGCGTCAATTTTTGTCTATATTTAGAAATGGAACTTTAAGAAGATTGAAGAAGTTGTCCAGCATTGAATAAATGGGTACGAAAAAAGTGAATGGCCAGGTGTATCTCAGAATCAAATATGAAAATATAGAGATGCTCTCTGAAGCGAAAGCGATTCTGGGTCGAAGGATCGGCTAAGTTCAGGATTTGTTAAACGTCGAGAATAGAAGAGATGTTTGAGCTGGATGACGCAAAGGGGGAAGTGATCGGTGATATTTTGGGAACGCTTTTCACAGTCGTTGTTAAGGACGTCAAGAAGGCAGTTAAGAGTTTATTGAAAGGAAAAGCGCCCAGATTAGTTGGGATGACAGGTGGGATGTTGCGGTATGCTCCTTAATTGTGACTGAATTGCTGACTTGGTTTTGTAAGGTATACCTTGGTTGGAGGGTGGGTAGAGGTTTCAGAGCAACGGATATAATGGATAATTGTTCCGTTACTTAAGCTAAATAGACAGATATCCTTCTTAAATGTTGCATACATTAATTTGATAACTAAGCTTAAGAGAGCAGGTTAGATTATATTGTACGAAGATTTTCATTTCAAGAGGAAATGTTGTACCAAAATGTCCAACTTTTTTCCTTTATTGTATCTTTTTTTCATAACTCGTTTTAACTGCCTGCCGCTGCTCTCTCTCTCTCTCTCTCTCTCTCTCTCTCTCTCTCTCTCTCTCTCTCTCTCTCTCTCTCTCTCTCGCACACACACACATTTTCACGCTTAAATCCTGTCAAAATTTCAAATACCAATAAATCATACAACACAGACAAACCTTTGTTTCTCCACCGATGTGTATCCAGAGGTAATAGTTAATTACATTAAACGTTATTTTTTTCATAATTCAATACAATAACCATTTCGGAATCACCTCGCCAAATATTATGGATGCGGTTTTTTTTTTTTTGCCAGTCAAATAAATTGAATACAAATTCCATAAATATTCGGAGTTAATCTTACTTGTTCATATCGCAATCATATTCTCATTCTGTCAGTACTTGAACCGTTTTTTTTCATCAGTGTTAGACCATTTACTTATAAGGTACTCATTAAACTGGACCCTCATTTAATTATTATATTCTCTCAATCTTTTCTTAAGGATCATGATCACATATTGGTCATTTTCCTGAGAAAAGGAAGAGGACTTCAGTTAAATTAATAATTTTTATAACGTTTATCAAAAAACCTTCATCTAATGCTTTTCGTTTGTAATGAACACCTTTGCATAAAATTACTGAATTCATTGTGTATTTGTATTTTATACGATAAAAGCATGTAAGCTGCAAAGATACATAAAGCTCAAATACAGTATTGTTCTGCTTTCCTACCTAATTTTAATACTAGAAATTATTAAGCAGAGCAGCTGAATACTATTCCATTTTAAAATTATATATATATTTTTTTGTATTGAAAACAGTAACATATTTTTTCTCGAACTGCGAAATTATGTTGATAGATAAGATTATTCCATTCTATAAATCAATGATGACTCAAACCTTTCTAGATCATCTGAATATCTGAAAGTAATAATTCTACATATTATTTGCACTGTTAAAGGTTATATTTTAGTAAATAACCGTTACATTACAAATAGCCATTTACTAATTCTTTAAATTCGACTGGGAAGTGAAAAGTAACGTTATATAAAATTCCAATAAAAGGCAAAAGTACTTAGTCTTGTTTTTCTAAAAAGAATAACAGCGAATGCGATTTTATTAACGCTGTCACCCGACATTTTTACGACTTAGAACAACTGTACATTCCATTTAAATTTCACATGTACGCAGTGGGAGTATTTGGTATTATTATTTTCCTTCATTCTTGTCAGTGAGTTACACTGGAAAGATGGGAAGGAATTTCTATAATTGACATACAGTTAAATGGCCCTGTGATAGCCCAGCGTCCAACTTTTTTTTTATCTACCCATACATGTTAAATATGAAAATAATCTTTAATACTACGCCCTCTATTTTCCTTCAAAAACTTCAGCTAATTTTTACTCAGATGTCTGCAGCCATTACGGGTCAACTCCTTTAATATCCCTAACGACATCTAAGGTAACTTTTCCTCTAAACACTACCAAGGGAAAGTTCAACCTTAAGGGTACGATTTTACGTGGGACCTAATCCCGTCCATCAACGTTCACGATACTTATTTTTGCATCAGGTAGGTATTAGGAACAGTCAGAGGAAAAGAAAGGATATTGTTGTTAAAAAAACCGTTTTGTAGAGACTTTAGGTTATTCTTTTGCGGAAATCGTTTGTTTCTTTCGTAATTCTTCGGTTTTCTTATATTGCCATCGGCGTAGATTAATGTGACTTTTTGCTGAGAGTTTTGGTTAGTGAAGCGTTTCATTAAAAGATGCGACGTGAGTTCACTGGAAACATTTGCTTCGGATTTCTCTTGCATTTTCTTATTTCTCATATATATATGTGTGTGTGTGTGTGTGTTTCTTTCAAAATAAGCATAACTATTATTTTTAATAAACAACCAAAACTTATTCTAATATTGTTTTCTATAAGCATTTTATTAAAATTGTTGTGTTTAGATATATATATATATATATATATATATATATATATGTGTGTGTGTGTGTGTGTGTGTGTGTGTGTGTGTGTGTGTGTGTGTGTATAAAGACAAAATCTACGAAGGAACGAGAAACAATGGAGTGCTGCAAGGCGTTTCGACTTATAGTCCTTTACTTACTGCTAAGTAAAGGACTTCAAGTCGAAAGTCCTTGCAGCACTCCATTGTTTCTTCTTTCTTCGTGGATTTTGTCTTTATATTCATCACGTTCCATATGATTCAGTTACGTTCCATATTTTATATATATATGATTCATATTATAATATATATATATATATATATATATATATATATATATATATATATATATATATATATATATATAGAGAGAGAGAGAGAGAGAGAGAGAGAGAGAGAGAGAGAGAGAGAGAGAGATGGGGCTATGAATGTCAATACTCCAATGAAGATTCATGTCTGTGCTGATCATATGTATTTGAAACAAACAAAATAAATCAGCGACTTATTCTTCATATCCATTTTTGGCTTAGTACCGATAACCAGTGCAAGGCGAATGTTAAAGATCTTGCTGTTTTGGCTACAGCCTTCAAAGCTGGATTAGATGAGGCTCATCAAAGCACACTTCGCATGTCAAATTAACATTAAAGTTGATTTGAATTTCATGTTTGTTTGAATAATTACAGACAAACCTCTTTCACGTCATCATACTACTGTATTATTCAGAAACGTAAGTTAAAAAAATAACCCGTCATTAATTTTGTATAAAATACCTATGAATAACCGCAGAAAAATTATTTGATGATTGTTTGGTTTAAAGATGAGCATTTTATAAAATCTCAGATATTACAGTACCTGCAATTGAAGTAAAATGAGTAAGTCGACGATAAGATGGTTTTAAAGATTTTTAACACTAGGGAATAATTGAATAAAACAAATTTCAGAAAGGAAGTATACAAAAGAAGTAAACAAATTTTAGAAAATTGCTGAAGAAGCTACAGATACCAATTAGAGTTTCATTACTTTGAATGAAATAACAGCAAAGATGCAGACTTTTACAAAGGAAATAGCTCCTCGGAATGTGAGACAATTAGTTGTTCTTACCCTAAAAAGTGGATATAGTTGTAGGAACAAGATCGCTGCAGAAAAATAAGTAAAGTTTTTTTTAGCCTGACGAAATGCGTTTGGACTCTCTTCAATCGTATCAGCGAAAAAAAAAAACGAGGAAAAAATGCGCCGAAGTTTCTTCGGCGTAATCGAGTTTTCTGTACAGCCGCTACAGCGTATAATCAAGGCCTCCGAAAATAGATCTATCTTTGGGTGGTCTCGGTATAATGCTGTATGAGCCGCGGACCATGAAACTTTAACCACGGCCCGATGGTGGCCTATCCTATATCGTTGCCAGAAGCACGATTGTAGCTAACTTTAACCTTAAATAAAAAAAAATAAAAAACTACCGAGACTAGAGGGTTGCAATTTGGTAGATGATTGGAGGGTGGACAATCAGTATACCAATTTGCAGCCCTCTAGCCTCAATGGTTTTTGAGATCTGAGGGCGGACAGAAAAAAAGTGCGGACGGACAGACAAAGTCGACACAATAGTTTTCTTTTACAGAAAAGTAAAAAGCAAAAAGGAGAGAAGGTGTCCTTCTTCAAAATGAAAGATGCTAAAAGATGCAACATTCTGTTCAATTACCTCGATAAATGTCAATCTCCCAGGCCTGAAATGTTAGTTCTGCAACGAATTGTCGCAGAGATCTTTCATGTTAGCAGATGTAAGAAGTGGTAAAATAGATAATATTGAAACATTCGCAGAAATTAGGCAATGAAAAGTAAATCATTCTGAATGATATATTCTAAAATCCTATCCACAGATTATTTTTTATTATATATTTCGGGAGTTGGAAAGGCGTTAGATGAAATGAGTGTCAAAGTTTTTACTTAAAAAAAAGAGATTTACTCAGGATAGCCATGAGAATTTTAATATTATAGATATTTTAGTGAATAAAGGTACCTTTTTTTAAAATCATATAACACGGACCATGATTCTTGCAATAATTGAGAGTATGATATTGCTAGGTTACACTCAAGTTTTCAACTAATACCTAGACTGGATACCATGCGGTTAAACATATACACATAAAAAACCATTGATAACCCTCCATCTTATGCATTTACAAATGTTTTCACACCTACTCTTTTTATTTCGTAAGTTCCATCGTTATCCTAGATATTTTACCTCGCCCATTTTTTTTAATAAGAAAGCATCAGTTTAATCAAGTCTTTATGGATTCTTAAAAAAAAAAACTTTTTATTTTAGTATGAAGCCTCTGATGACGTAATGGCGAAGAAACCTGTCAGCAAATAAACCATAGCTGTGAAATGAACCTCTAAAAAGCCGTTGACTCTGAAGTCATTTTCTCTCCTTGAGAAACAAGTACCTTTAATTTCTTACTATTCTTAGGCTTTTTGAAAAACTTTTATTTCAGAAAAACCTAAGACTAGTAAGGAATTAAAGGTACAAGTTTCTGAAGGAGAGCAAATGACTCCAGTCAATGGCTTTTTAAAGGTTCATTTCACTTCTATGATTTGTTTACTGATAGGTGTCTTCGCCATCACGTCAGCAGAGGCTTCATACTGAAATAAAAAGAGTGGGTTTTTTTTTCAAGAATCCCTAATGACTTGGTTAAACTGATGTTTTCTTAATATAAAAAAACCGATAAGGTAAAATATCAAAGATAACGATGGGAACTTAGGAAGTAATATATATATATATATATATATATATATATATATATATATATATATATATATATATATATATATATATATATATATATATATATATTATGCATATATATACATATACACATACGTACATACATACATATATATATATATATATATATATATATATATATATATATATATATATATATATATATATATATATATATATATATATATATATATATATATATATATATATATATATATATGAAATTTATCACATCACCGTGATTCATATGTGAGCATTAAGCTACAAATGTCCTTTAATATCTAATTCGCTCTACCTCGGAAATAATATATATTCATATATGTTACCCGAAGGGGAATTTTTTTTTTTAGTTGATAATAAGTTCGTCGTCACGTGGGCTCGAACCACGGGAGACAAGAACTCAGGACTACAGTGACGCGCATTAAACTACAAGGCCGTCATGGTAGAGGTGAGTTGATATCGGACTACAGTGACGCGCATTAAACTGCAAGGCCGTCATAGTAGAGATGAGTTGATATCGATTGTAATTACAAATACCTGAGTTCAACAGTGATTTGTAGGTGGGAGTCGGAATCAACTTATACCTCCCTTGATGGCCGTGTGGTTTAATGCGCGCCACTGTAGTCTTGAATTCTTGTCTTCCGTGGTTCGAGCCCACGAGACGACGAATTTATTATCAACTAAAAAAAAAGAATCCCCTTCAGGTAATATATATGAAAATATATTATTTCCGACGTAGAGCGAATTAGATATTAAAGGACATTTTAGCTTAATGCTATATATATATATATATATATATATATATATATATATATATATATATATATATATATATATATATATATATATATATATATATATATATACGTATACATATATATTTATTCATATATATACATACATGTATATATAAATAGATAGATAAATAGATAGTTACTCTATCCGTTTATCTAATCATACCTAGCTCTTAGTGGGTATGAATCATTATATATATATATATATATATATATATATATATATATATATATATATATATATTTATATACTGTATATATATGTTTATATATATATATCTATATATATATTATATATGTAAATAGTCAATAAATGTATATACACATTAAAGAGTTTATAACATTTCATTAATCGATTATCTAAATCCTTTCTGTATCTACTGATGCGATATTTCCTTATCATATACTCGCCATATTTACATAAGCGGAGAATCATAGCTTTAGCCTAACGAGTAAATAATATTATCAGAGTGTAGTGAAAAGAAATTTATGTTTCTAAAATCTCGAAAAAAGTTCAAAGGGGGGGTAATAAATTCACAAAACGTAAAGTTTCCTGTAGAATATGTGGGGGTTCTTTTAATCTGAATTTATCTCCTTGCATTAAGAAAGGAGAGTTTAATGGGTTGTTTGCACTCTAAATCAGATTAGGCCTTAAAAGTTTAGCGTATAATTTAGCTGTAAAACATCTTAGTGTTTAGGTATGCGTCCATTCAGTGCGAGGAAAACTAAAACGAAAATTACGTATGAAGATGTAGAACTGGAGACGTATTCCCTCCGGCACAAAACACACGCAAAATCAGGCCTAAATCTAGAGACGTTTGTACTCGATTTCGTTCAGCAAATAAACTTAATTAAGCCTACATGGTTTGCTTCCCTCTGGTAATTACAGTGGGTCTGTTGCACTTGGACCGTGTTGTTATTAACGTTCTCTTCGGCAAAGGATACGTAAAGAGGTGAGTTTAAATGTATTCTTCATTAAGTGCAGTGGCCAATGGATGAGGCAATTTAATACCTGACTTAGTCCCAATAAAACTGGCGAAATAGGACAATGGAGGGAGGAGTGTGGAGCTTAGCCATGAAATAAGCGAGTGACTCCCCTTCTAAAGGAAGACAGGGCTATACAAATCAGAGAAACCTTCAGGAAATTTACAAAGGTAAATCGTATTTTCCGAAGATTGCCGATTTACGCAGCGGTCGCTCTGGTAATGTATATAAAATTATTAATTATTATTATTATTATTATTATTATTATTATTATTATTATTATTATTATTATTATTATTACGTGTTTGCTAGTCACATTATAGAACTGTTCCTAGGCTCTGTCTTTAAAACTAATGCCAGTTAAAGCGTTGAAATTGTATAATGCAGGAAAGACTGCTGTTCTCTATAAATTTTCAGTTACTTCTGAATTATGATGCTTAGATGCTTGGATGCTTGGTTTTAGACATTAACTAACAAGCAGCGTAACTTCTCCTTTGGAGGAATACAGACTTTGAAAAAAATATTCTTTCAAACTTAATTAGCATTATAAAAGGGCCATTTCTTGTATTTACTGCGGTTGAAATTGTCATCAAGACTATATTAGAATTAGGTCCTGTCAAGACAACTGAGAGACGCTATGTACAGATTTTTTAATCGAACACTGCAAACAGTTATCGCTGGGTTTACCTTCAAAACTTTCTGATCTTGCAATGTCATATGAACGCTTCTAATACCACACCTCATCTAAGTTAGTATAGCTAAAAGAACACTGAATTCTCGTTCTTCCAGTGCTTATTAATTCTATAAGCATATCTCGTCCACCGTGTTTCCCTAAAAGCTCTCTAATTCTCAAAATTAGTTTTAAATTGCAGACGAAGTTTTGCTGTCTAAATTTCATCATACGAATTTCAAATTCACTCAGCCGAACTTTTCAGAATTTCCCAGTGAATGACATCCATCAGTTTATATATTTTTATTCGAAACGCTTACCTATCTGCAGTCTTAATCATTCATTGATTGTGAATTGCTTATATTCAGGGGCTTTATCTTGTCTGTCGCTACGATTTCCTTTTTAAAAAGAGAGCAAAGCTATTGGAAGAATGTTGTCATCAGAAAAGAAATAATTCAGGTGGATACTGGATCAAATCACTTACGTCTTTATCATGAGATAACTCAATGGAATTCAGTTAACTGCAGTTAATCAGTTATTCATGAGCGCCTCTGAGTCTCCTAATTTCTTGAATTATAGGCTACTTACTCATCCCCTTAATTATAATATCACTAAATTACCTGTTGATATGGCATGACTCATCATTACAGTATTCATGACCTACAAGTTTTATGTAACAAGAATATATTTGCTGAACATAAATAACAATTAAAGTTTCGTAAAGAACGAACCACTTCCATGCCTTTCTTTAAAGATAATGAAATCAGTATTAATAAGTTACCTGTGAATTGATAATTGAAGTATGAAAATGTCTCGTTTAGAAGTGACAATTTTTCTCAATACAGACGAGGACAAAAATTATGAAAAAAATTCTAAGTATATATATTCTCCGTATAATGTCACTTAGTAGTTTTATCTTCAAATTGACTCTAATATTATATATATATATATATATATATATATATATATATATATATATATATATATATATATATATATATATATATATATATATATATATATATATATATATATATATATATATATATATATATATATATATATATGTGTGTGTATGTATGTGTAATATATATATATATATATATATATATATATATATATATATATATATATATATATATATATATATATATATATATATATATATATGTATATATATATATATATATATATATATATATATATATATATATATATATATATATATATATATATATATATATATATATATATATATATATATATATATATATATATATATATATATATATATATATATATATATATATATATATATATATATATATATATATCCGACTAAGTAATCCATTATCACCGTTGGATCATTCCATTACATTAAGTGTTTACAGCAACGCTGAGTACCTCTCGTGCTCCTGTCGACTAAGCTATGCGAAAATGGGTCATGTGCTTCCGGTTATAGACTTCAAGAGACGTTCTCAGCCATGTTTACATGCCCTAGTTCATCCAAATAGTTGAAGTCACTTCCAAAATTATTTTGGGTGTAGCGTACTACACCTTAATTGTTGTTAAAAGAATCACATTGTTTCTTATGTCACCTTGTATGATTGACGTATATGTGTTGCCGTATATAAATTGATGTATGTACACTGATATTTATAAATTGACGTATATACATTTCACAAAAACCTTCATGCCTAAGGTTTGATTTTTGGGAATCGTCAGATTTAAATGATTACATTATTAGAAAAGTGATACGCCCTTCATTGAAGTAGTTCTTCTCGTAGCTGGACGTATATTATCAAAATTTACTTGTATTAATATTGAGGCGAAAAACGGATGCAGAATTATGATAATGGTGATAGCATAAGTAATAGTATAATCCATAAATCACTACTAATGATACGACACTATTATTACGAATGCAAGTGTTGGTTGCAGTTAATTTTCAAAATACGGCTGTCATTTAACTGAACCTTTATCAGGCTCCATTGCATGAGGTGTATTTTTATTACAGCCTAATTCCAACTCGACCTTCATTTTTGACTTTGGAGTGATGTTGTCTTCTTAAGGGACTGCTGCTCAAATATTGACTTGGGTTGCAAAAATGCATAACTAACTGAAAATATTATTGAAAGACACTATTTTCACCTAGATTTTTTCTCCAGATATTGTTGATACATTCTTTAGCTATCACATGAGAGTTAAATTTAGCTCTTTATCTCTAATAGTTTTAAAGCAGTAGCCGTTTTTGCGGAGGCATACTAAAATACCTTTTTTTATAGTAGATTTTGCCTTCAGCAGTTTAGGAGCAGAATCTATGTGGCAATAGTGTCTTTCAGTAAAATTTTTCAGTTATTTATATGCCTTTTTGCAACCCAAGTCAATATTTGAGCAACATTCCCTTAAATGACAATAGTGATATCATATTTACTCGTGCTTGGTATTCCACAATCCAAGATCTACAGAACCTTTGTGCGAACCGTAGAAAAAACGCTTTCCTAACACAGAGCCCATGTCCCTTCTGCAAGGACTCCCCAGGGGCGAAAGTTTGACGTCCCATCCGCCTTTCGGTCTCCCCGGGGTCTCTCCGCTCCGAAATGAGGAGCTGACTGCACTTTCATGGTGTTCTCATTTTGGTAATGGATGAGAGAACTGCTACCTGCGACGCACGCTTTTGGTGTGGCTGTCACTGGCGGAATACTAAAAGTCGGGGTCTTTGTTTCGTCAGTTCAAGGAAAACGGCTGCTTTAATTGATGGATTAACGATTTAATATATGTTTCGGCTTATCCGGGGATGAAGTTAGATATATATATTCATGGCTGTGCGACCCAGATGCGATGGGCAAAGGCTTTCACGGATATGAGTGACTATTATGAAGAATTAATCGAGGATAGAAAACGATGTGAACTTGTGATTTTGCCAAGGTAATTCGCTCTTCAAATAGAAATGGTATCCTCCTGATTACTAATTTAACATCATTAACTAAGATAGATTTGCTCCTGTCAAAGGTGCCTGACACGAAGACTAAAATTTTGAACGTAGCAGATAATCATACGCCAAATATACATATATGTGTATATGTATATGTATATATATATATATATATATATATATATATATATATATATATATATATATATATATATATATATATATTATATATATTTGTTACAGTCAACATGCGTAATAGTCATTACGCGTAATGACTGAAATTTCAGTCATCACGCGTATTGCACTTGGGGACATTTGATCCCCCAGAGCTAGTACTAAACACGGCGAAACAGTGAGTCACCTACACTGTTTCGCCGGGTTTAGTACTAGTCCCTGGGGGTCAAAATGTATTTCGCCGTGTTTAGTACTAGCTCCTGGGGGGATCAAATGTCCCTAAGTGCATTACGCGTGATGACTGAAATTTCAATCATTACGCGTAATGACTGATTACGCGTGTTGACTGTAACATATATATATATCACTGTCATGAAGAATATCTTTTTGAAGATTATTTTAGGCTTGAAGAACGCTTCAAATAATAAAGTTGCCTACGGAGAGAACCGTAATATCCTTGGTAAGTTGGCGACGTCGCTTGAGTTATGATGCCTCTACCTCGGAAATAATATTTCCTAGGTAGAGCGAATTGGATATTAAAGGACATTTGTAGTTTAATGCTTGTATATGAATCACGGTGATGTGATAAAATTCATTCATCATATGGCTGCGTGCGACAAACGCACTACACGGCTAACATGGCAGAGGTGGGTTGATATCGATTCTAATTACAAATACCTGAGTTCGACAGTGATTTGTAAGTGGGAGTCGGTATCAGCTTATACCTCCCTTGATGGCTGTGTGATTTAATGCGCGTCACTGTAGTCCTGAGTTCTTGTCTTCCGTGGGGCGAGCCCGCGAGACGACGAACTTATTATCAACTAAAATATTCCCCTTCGTTTAACATATATGAAAATATATTACTTCCGAGGTAGAGCGATTTGGATATTAAAGGACATTTGTAGCTTAATGTATATATATGCACGTACATAAAATATATATATATATATATATATATATATATATATATATATATATATATATATATATATATATATATATATATATATATATATATATATTGTGATGGGAAGGGACTCCGGTTACGAGTGAATTGATGAGTCGGATGTTTATGCGCAGTGTAAAAATACATTAAAATATTCTTTCGTATAGGACATTGAGCCCCACGTCCAAACAAGAGCAATGATTAAAAAGAATTTCTTGCCACCTAATGAAACAGTGAAAAATAGAGAAGCACCAATAAAACAGCCTGGGAAAAAGAAGTTGATGGCTTTCACTTTGTTCTCCATCATGAAACATAAAATGGCGGAGGGTTTAAAACAAAACGAAACGAAACGGATTGAAATGCGTTATTCAGGGCAAGTAAATAGTTGAATACACGGAGGCTAACTAACTTTACAACGTGGGAGGTTGCTTTATTACGAAATACTGACATGGAAAGAGTGAAAGGAGGAAAAAAAAGCAGTATATTTTAGGTACACTCCTGGAAGATGGGAAAAAATTATTACTGGCCAGGTCTTATTACAACAGTCATCTACTTTTTTATTTTTAAATCCTTTGAGGAGATGTGTAACCTTTGAAACTTTGGGAAGAGTCTCTTGGTCTTGCAGTTGAATAATTAATTATTCTCTTTTCCGATTGCACAAATTTGCTGTCGAGTTCTGTGGCAAGATTATGGATGCGACTTTCCCGAATAGAGCTTTCCAGGTCAATCAGTGATAAGAAAATGAAAATAATGAACATATAAAAACAAGAAACGGTAAATGTGAAAAAAGAAAACAAGTGACCGTAAAGACTCTCTCTCTCTCTCTCTCTCTCTCTCTCTCTCTCTCTCTCTCTCTCTCTCTCTCTCTAAGGAATAAGTTTTCGACTCGACTTTCTTGCGTATCGCCTAGTGAGCAAGAAGGTACGAAAAGATGGTTTGAACAAGATACAGAGTCGACATTGTAAGACGATTAACGCCCCTGTAATCTGACAGCCGATACGGGGTAAGTGCAAGTTATAAAGTATTCAGCGGAGAGGCATCTGAAATACGGAAGACGAAAATGTATAGAGTATCAGACAGTTTTCAGGGAAAATGGCTGTTTCTTGGGTACTGCGGAGAAGGAAACACTATACAAGGCTGAAGTCGTGTGTTCGAGCGCAGTGTCCATAATATTTGTTATTTGATTCGTTAACTGGTATTTGTCTGGTTTGAGCCATTATGTCTGTGCCTAAGGCCGAAAATAATGTGATGATTTCACCTTCGTCAGATTGGTAGTTCAGGACATCCATCTTGTTTTTGTATTGAATATAGTGAGAGTACAGACATTTACTGAGAGCATTTAAGAATATTATTTTCATACAGATCTGTTTAACATTGAAGTATGTGGCATTACTGTACTGGTCGAAAAAACTTTAGAAAGATTTTTGATGATCAATAGATCAGTAGGCTATGTAGGTATTCGTTAAAGCATCACTTACCAGCTGAAGTACGCAGGCGCAGGTAAATTTCTTGATCGTTTTGAGTTGGCCGAAGATAATTGAAAACCTGTGAAAAAAGCTTAGCTATAAGAAATCATCGTTGTTTTTTGTGCTGCATTTAGATTAAATGGAACATTTATCATCCAAAGGTTATCTAAGATTGTTGCTTAAACGAAGGGAGATCGTAAGTTCTTTCGTCTGTAAAATTTGTCATTTGAAATCTGAAAATAGATCAACCGATGTCAGAAAAGAAGTACTCAATAAAAACAGGTGATAAATGAGAGTATTTGACGTACCTTATCTTATTCTCGTTAGTAACAGCGCGTTCAGAACCCTGCTTCTGCTATCTCAGCTAGTTTTAAAAGATTTGTTTTTGCTCAGAACCAAGAGAAGTAGAAAACGGTGGCCCGGTAAACATCGCCAAATTCAGGGTCTCAAGACTTCACCGGACCAGAACAAAGGGACTTTTTAACCTGCATTGGATTAAGAGCGAAGATTAGGGTGCTGGCGTCCTCTTTATCAACCCTTCAGAGTTTAAATGAAATGAATAAAAAAAAAAATACTATTTTAGTTCATTAAACCATAAAACCAAGCAGGTTGATTTTACGAAAACATGGTCATACTTAATGTAATCAAGAAGTACATCCTCTTTGTTGTGGTTTTATTTAAGTTCAACATATATATTTAAGTACAATATATAATAATCTTTTATTGCCCGTAAGCTTTACGCTGTCCACTGACAGTGCAAAAATAAAAGGTGGGGTTCCATTTTACCTGAATTGAACGCCCTTTCAGTGGTTTGTAAGAGGGGAACTCATGTTCCCTCTTTAGTTATTAAATTGTTTTTTTGTTTTTGTTTTTGGTTTTGGCTTGAAGTACGACATGAAAATTCCGATGCACATTTAAGATTAATCAGAGTGATATTATATTATTACTGTGCCAGCTTAATATTCTCATCTTTCGGATTTAATTAATTAATCTTTCTTTAATGAGATGAACAGATTACATTTCGTAAAGTTTAGTGATTTTACCTGTGCCAATGAGGACACAAAATGTCAAGGGCAAATGGAATTATGTACTGTGGGAGAGGGTAATAAAATATCATTTGTACATTTTCATTAACGCTAATTTGGTCACAAAGGGAGAATTGGCTAGTGGACAAAATCCGAGGTATGAAAGTTTCTGATTCAATTATTTGATAATACACAGAAAAAAAAATATCGCTAAGAAGTCAAGGTGTCATTTATTTCGTTTATGCAAATTGTTGAGGGAAAGACAAGAACGAAATAAAAAAAAAAAAAACGAAAATAGTGCAGCTTTAGTACGGAGGGTTCGGAGGAAACGATCTGCGTCTGAAAAGCAGGAATGCTATCTATATATATATATATATATATATATATATATATATATATATGTGTGTGTGTGTGTGTATGTATATATATATATATATATATATATATATATATATATATATATATATATATATATACAGTATATATATATATATATATATACTGTATATTTGTATAGTATAGTTTTAGTAAGACGGTATTTTCATAAAAGAAAAGTTTGCTCATTTGAACCAAAGGAAATTATGTTATATTTGAACTGTACTGTCTCTCAGTTTAGCGTCAGCAGTCCACTGTGATTTCATACTCCATTAAACACGAAGAACTGCAAGAGTGAACCGGACGCTTTACTAAAGTGCCGACGTGAACAAGTTTTACATAGCTCCATTCTGATATATTAATATGGCGTAGATGATTGTTGGGAGTGCATAAATATTTAATCGTAGTTTTGTGTATCAACTGAATAGTATGTTTTTATACTTTGCTTTACTTTTTTTTTGCCAGGCTTAGGCTTATTAGATATATCTTTCATAAAATTTCACTTGTCTTAGAAATGAAAATTTCGTCTTTATACCAAACAGTGTTCGAATTAGATTTGAATAGATTCCCGGAGAGAGAAAAAAATAAAATGCCTTGAAATATGATGAGTTATTCGTTATTTGAATCAGTGCCCATCTTAACTGACATCTGGGTTATCCTTACACTGAGTCTTTACAAAAGTATTTCAATTTTATTGATCATCTGCACTAGAACATTAAAGAAGAGGTGCACTGAGGCTTTATCTACTGGGAGTAGATTTTGACACTGAACATTTCTTCTGCCAGAGGCCACTATTGATCAAATAAGTGGCTCATAGGGACTCTTGCTAGATCATCTTGAAAGAGCCTGAGGCCATTATTTACCTATAGCGCTCATGGCAGACGATACGTAGTGACCGTGTGGAGACTCTTATCATAACTTCGTTGTAGTTTTGTGATGACGTATTATCGGATTATCAAATGAGAGATGTCCGTGTTGAATTTATCATGCGGTGCTCCTTTTCTCAAATCAAGGGAGTGTCTTTAAAGGGTCAGTACAACTTCAGATACCGTAGGAAGTATTTCGGTGAAAATTTTTGGTTGTATATTGCAAAACCCTGTCTCTTCGCCACCACATATAATGCTAGACACATACACAGATCTATTGTATTACATATGTATATATATGTATATGTATATATATATATGTATATATGCATTTACATATACATATGTATATATATATTTTTTATATATATACATAATCATATGAATTACTATGGCTAATTTGGCCTTCACTTTTAATAATACTTGTAGTTTTATGAATAAAATAATAATAATAATAATAATAATAATAATAATAATAATAATAATAATAATAATAATATAATAATAATAACAATAACCCTTTTTATTATTATTGTTATTATTATTATTATTTTTATTATTATTATTATTGTTATTTTTAATATTATTATTATTATTATTATCATTATTATTATTTGCCTCGAATCTAATATTTTTTCCCACTTCCCAATGCACAGGACGAGCTAAATGTTTATTTCTTTAGAGAATATGCATTTACTGCTTTTGATATTTTATCCTTTATTCTAATCCTTCTTTTTGAAGTTTTCCTTTCAGTATAATTCCATATTATGTCATACTTGGGGTAGATAAAATAAAAAATATTAGATGCATGCAATGCTTTGTTAGTAAATATTATTCCAGGTAAAAATTCAGGGGCAAGTTTATTCAGAACGAAAGCACAGACATGGTTTTTTATTTCATGTCAAAACTGTAAAGGTCTGAAGGGTTAATTTTGGTATGGGAACACAAAAGACTGAAAGTTAGCGTATATTCCCTGGAATATGTTGCTTTGGGCGTAGTATTAATTTTGTAAAAATAAAATTTTGTGATCCTCTTAGAGGGATTTTCCCAAATTCAGTTCATTTCGTGGGTATAATGCTGTTCCTTGTCTAAGCCAATCCCTGTGCTGTTTATTTTATGGTACATTTTCTGTAGTATATATATATATATATATATATATATTATATATATATATATATATATATATATATACATATATATATATATATATATATATATATTTATATATATATATATATATATGTGTGTGTGTGTGTATATATATATTATATATATATATATATATATATATATATATATATATATATATATATATATATATATATATATGAATATATATATGTGTGTATGTTTGTATTTGTATTTAGATTCATATGTACATATAAAATATATATATATATATATATATATATATATATATATATATATATATATGTATATATATACATATGTATATGTATATTTGTATATATATGTGTATCTATGTATATGTGTGTTTGTGTGTGTATGATTTAATTATTTGATTTGGTTTTACTTCATAACATATTTTTCTTTCTACAACTTTGAAGATCTCAGTAGCCTCCGTATGCATATTAATTTTTACCTTATTCATCATTTATATATATATATATATATATATTATATATATATATATATATATATATATATATATATATATTATCACCTAATTAATTGATAACTGACGTAAAGCATTTCTTTCTGGGAGAATGCGTTCATCTTGAATAATCTGCAGTGAGTAATGTCAAGTAATAGCCAATTAGATGTTTAATTACTTAATAATTTTAATATGTCTGAAAAGTGGCAATAAGTTCATTGATAAAATCAGTTGTGTCATATCGAAGATTAAAAATGATGAAAAAAGCAGTGAGTCACCTACTTACATAATAAAAATTATAATGATGATGATGATGATGATGATGATGATACAGACAGAAATTAAGTCATATCATCACTTCCCATGTTAGTCATGAGTTCGAACGCATCTTCTCATAATCAGCCATTATGGAAATAATCTTCCCCGAATCATTTGTAATTATTGCTTCATTACGGATGCTTTTGATCGTAAAAAATGCTGATTGGAGAATATTCCTTCCCGTCGATACCCAAATGCTCATAGAACTTAAATTCCCCCGTATGCCTTGGAGAGCGTTTAATGAATTCCGTTAACCTGTCTGATGGGGCTTCTGCACTGAATATCTTAAGAAAAATAAAAGAAAATACTATGAAAGAATAAAATAAGAAACAAAAACGGAAGAAATGATCACGTGATAGGGAGAGGAATCGTAAGAAATCCAGAGATAAAAATGTATTTTTTTATTTTTATCAAAATATTTTTACCGCCTACAGTCAGTACAGTTTCAGGTTACTCTCGCACCGCAGTAAAATATATTCCTTTGTTTAATTTAAGGGTTTAAAACTTTTTACTGGTTCGTTAGCCTGCTATGTCTAAAATCAAATGGCCACACACATACACACACATATATATATACACATATATATATATATGTATATATATATATATATATATATATATATATATATATATATATATATATATATATATATATATATATATATATATATATATATATATACATATATATGTGTGTGAGTGTGTTTGTGTATGTGTGTTTTTAAGTAGTGGATATATATACCTAATCATTAAAAACAATTCTAAAAATGTGAAATAATCTAGATACATTGTACTTAACACATGCCCTTTTTAGAAAACCGCTGTATAAATATTGATTTCATAACGTGAGATTAAATAGATGATCGGTTATTGATTGAATTAGGAAATGTACATATTTGACGCAGTATGTACAAGACTGTTGCTTATGGTAGCAAAACGAAATGCATATTACATGCTTTATTCTGAAACACTGCTGAGAGAGCAACAAAAAAAATGTTTTTAATAATTTCATCTGAATAAAACTATTTATCTGAAGTATATAAGTAACTAAGAACAGGTATGTAACTAAAAAGCTTTGTAAAGGCAGTGATTTTAGTTTTATCAATATTCAGAGATTGTGAAAATGAAAACAGGTTTCTGGCATAGTATATCAATGTCACTACATATTTGATTATTTGGAATTTTTCACGAAATTCTCCTAAAGTGAGACCCTTCGCTGTTCTGTGACTGTGGACTGCCAGATTTAATCTCGATTCTTGTGACTGACGGACTTCCACACTTTAGCGAACTGGAGCAAAAGACTTATCTCCGACTTTTTTTTTTATTCCTTTCATCTGTTTAATAAAAGATATCATGATGTTTGGATGGAGAAGGTTGGATGCATCAATAGAACTTTATTGCATCGTGTAACTGAACTATATTAGAAATCCATTCAGCATCTTGTCCTCTGCCTCGTGGGTACAAAGATTAAATAAGTTATTATTATTTTGTTTTTGAGAAATACGAAATTCAGTGTCCATGTACCCCCATTCTCATTGTTCCAAGTTCCAATTATTTGCCTCAGATCCAAACTCACATTGAATATTGAATATCATTCTACAAATAAACATTGTTAGTATGAATGTCTTGCTCAGTATTTTTACTAATGATGACTATTTGCGTGCCAATATTTATTCATAGACGACAAATATTCTATACAATGGCGTGTTTACTTTTGTAGACGCGCAAATAACGAGAATAAGTATATAGCCAGTTCTGGGTTTTTGATCTCAAAGGAATACCTACAATCTCGTGGGTTTATGAATTCAGTAATATTTGTTTACGACCTGCTTTTTTCAAGCTCCCTGAGCTCTGCAACTATACACAATAAAGTGTTATAGCAGAGGCTATACAATATTAAAATCTAATCACATTTGCTACTTGGAGAATGGCTACGACAATTCTGTGAAAGTATAGATTGAGTCCCAAATTGTATTATTTCTATTTCATGTTGGGCAACAATAGATCTGACTTATTAGAATTATGTTATTTATATCTGAAAAGCAGAAACTAAAAAAACAGTTTTCTCGTGCAAGAAAAACATGGAAAAACAAAATTACGAAATGCTTCTTCGTTATGCATACAACCTAGCTTAAATCATTTCCACTTGCCTGTATCTACAAAAGCGGTTTTCCTTCCTTTGAAAGCAGTTTTTATATGAAGCATAATCTTGTTTATAAATTGTCAGTTAATTTTTTTTATCAGCAACCAATTTCCCAGCTGTAAAGAGAAACAGCTTAGGAGATGAATATAGCTATTACATTTTTCCTTTAAATATAGGCTTTATTCCTCTGCACTTAAAAGGGATAATTGAAAGTAAACCAGGCAACCAGCTATCAGCAATAGTAGATAATGCGAAATGTTTTTCTTAGATCTTAAAAAACTAAACATTCTCCCTCTTTTTCTGCATTCTAATGTTGATATGCATTATAATCTTGGTTTTTTAGGATCAAGAAATATTTCGGACAAGGTCCTATAGGTTGTATCTTATTTACTTACACTGCATAAAGTATCTCGGCATTAAAGCCATGACTAACATGACTACGAACCGATTAATCATACTATGGACTAATGAACCTCATCAAAATCTAACAGAATTCATTAGTCATATGACGTTAATATGTATGCATTGAAAAGACCTGGCAAAGTTAATTCGAATATTATAGTGTTTTTTTTTTTTCTTTTTTTTGTATGAGGTGAACTGGAATGGTAATAGACCGTTTATAAGAAAAACAATCTAAACAAGCTCATATTTTAACATGGTATGTTCATGGAGATGTCTTTTTTATTATAATTTCCTCTTTTGTTTCTATTGACTTTTTTCTTGGAGAACTGTATCAGCTTTTGAACGATGGTTACAAAGGTGGTGTATTTTGCAGCTAACATGTATCAGTTTTCGTTATATTTCCCTTTTGGACACAAAGTACAACCAAGCTTACTCTTTTTACTTGATGAAAATAGTTCTTTCATGTAGATAAAGCAAACGTTAATTCATTTAAACTTATAAATTTCTGGCTGCCACGGGAGGTTTCCTAATAAGCTTCATTTTGGTTAAGATAAGCACCAGAGGATATTACCAGAAACAGCAATTTAAAAGAATTGAAAATCTGTTATGTCTATTTCATTTTATTTTAGTCTAACTAAAACATAAAAATCAACTTTAAATTATTATTCCTTCGAATTTTTTTATATTAGTGTATGCATCTCCTCCGGAATACCCATTGGCCAAAGCCAAACAATCAACAATGTACTTTCCGTATACCATAAAGTAATCATTTCTTTGACGATAGTGAAATCAGTTCCTTCAGAATTATAGACGTGGTAAAAAACTTTCCTTTAATTCATAACTTCAAGCACTATGGAACATTTAAAAACCTGGAAAATAAAAGAAAAAGGATTAATTTTTTACTTATGTCTTAAATTTCTAGAATCACCGTAAATATACCATAAACTGCTTAAATTAAGTTTGCAACCCGAGTTCCGAAAAGGAAAAATCACTCTATGATAATATATTATGTGGTACCGACAATTATGATTTTAATTTACATTGGCACTAATTAAGAACATTAATCATTAGTGATTTAATTATATCGGAATGTATCACAATGGTACAGTAATTATCAAAAATACACTTGGATTTAACATTTATAAATGTATATTTTTGTGGGAAAAGGATAATGTTTACAGTGTGAGGAAAGCACGCACTTTCAAAGAGAATTGCATGTTAACGTTAAGATAAATATTTCATTGTATATTACAATTACAATTTTCCCAGGTTTTCAAATGCAAAAAAATAAAATAAATAAATAAATAAACAATCTAAAACAAGCGACAACACTAAAGTGGTTTGTAGGCTTAGTAAAGAGAGAAGATTGAAGCAGTGTTCATAAAAGAAAAGTCAGTTATGAGGTAATTCAGGAAATTCTGAAGTAGATGGGAAACGGCGAGTTCACATAGTCATTGTTGAAGGACATCAATCAGATAAGTCCCTCCGTGACTTCAATACTAACAGGGATTTGAATGTGATGAGTCGTGCAAATCAAAGCTACGATAATATTAGTAGTCATGAAGAATACAGCTTTACGGCAATGTCTAAATTAATGGATATAAAAATGAAAGATAGTGATGAGAATAATACATACGTAGTGCAGGTATGACATTATATGTACACAGAAAAAAAGATATAATGTATACGTAGTGCAGGTGACTTTATATTTACACAGAAAAAAAAAAGATCCTTCGTTAAATTCCTTGATTGTGTTACTTATTTGGTAAGATTCGGTAATAGGAAAAATAAAGAAATTGGATGTGACTGTAAAAAATTTATGATTTTCCGAAGTAAATAATGAGAACAATGTATATTTGTTGAATAGTAATGATGATTGTTGTGTGTCTGGATGTAACAGGAAAACATAAGTGTTATTCCTCGGTTTCCTAAGCAGTTGTCACCTATAGATAATCAAAGCTCGCGCAACAAGACCAATGCTAGTTATAGAAATATCAGGGTGATTCGTTGTAGAATACATCTTCACTGACTCAGTTTGAAGCTAGGAATGGAAGCATGTCGGATGGAGACACTGGTTGGTAATCCCAACGCTGAAGTAGATGGAAATCTCTCTGATGACGTTCTTCAAAATGATACAAAGCAATGTGGTGTCTGGAAAAGGATAGCGCTAAGTCAAAAAGGTCTGAAGAGGAGGATGAGACCAATTCACAGAAGAGTAAAGGAGATTTAATAGAATTATATGTAAATAACGTGAAAGGGAGAGATGCCACATCAGATATTAATGGCTTATATGTTCAAGAGCAGGAGCTATTGTAGGAAATCTTTCTGCAGGATAGGATAAATGTCCTCCTTATTCAGGACCATATCATGGAGTATGTTAGTAGTTTTAATTTTCTGCAAAGAAAACTATTGTGCTGGCTTTGTCTGTCCGTCCGCACTTTTTCTGTCCGCCCTTAGATCTTATAAACTACTAAGGCTAGAGAGCTGCAAATTGGTATGTTGATCATCCACCCTCCAATCATCAAACATACCAAGTTGCAGCCCTCTAGCCTCAGTAGTTTTTATTTTATTTAAGGTTAAAGTTAGAAATAATCGTGCATCTGGCAGCGATATAGGACAGGCCACCACTGGGCAGTGGTTAAAGATTCATGGGTCGCGGCTCGTACAGCGTAATACCGAGACCACCGAAAGATGGATCTGTTTTCGGTGGCCTTGAGCATACGCTGTATAGAAAACTCGATTGCGCTGAAGAAACTTCGTCTGGTTTTTTACTTGTTTACTGTTATTTACAGATTTTGATATTGATATCCGCTCGCACAAATGGGAAATTGAGGTACTAATAAATAAAAAAAATAAGTATTAGTGATAAGCAAGAACAATGGTGCCGAGGCTAAAATACTGTTTAAGTGTCAAAACCTGTCATTTTTGACTTTCGAAAGTATTTATATTTAATTTGTTCCACAGTGGGCGAGGAGAGACTTTTCTGAAGATGACATGTTGTCCACCAGCAGGAAATACATACAATTAGATAAAACTAGATTTTCGGAAATGGAAACTGAATAGTAGATAAGACTAGGATCTTCCTTGTTCATTGGTAGGATAAAATACGGGGAGTGTGCTTCTCTGATAATTGCTGAGCGTATATTAATTTCAACTGGAATTATGACAAAAAAAAATATAACCAAGGGAACTGAATAGATGTAGGAAGAACGATGTATCACTGTATGATATTAATGCTCTGACCTACTCGAACACTGGGTACTGGAAACAATAAATTTTTTGTTAAAGATATTTCATGTAAAGTTCAAGTAATGTTTTGGGGGGAGAGGGTATTTGTAAAATAATGAATATTCGGTTCTTAAATAACACACGTAAAATAAACAGAACAGAGTTTATTTTAAAAATATATATACATATATATATATATATGTATGTATACAGTTTATATATACATATATATGTATATGTAATATGTGTGTGCATATTATAATTTCGTAAAAATATGTCTCAGGCTGCTGTACTCGTTAATATTTATTTTCGAGGAATAATTCCAATATACCTATGAAAAACAATTTACCAAAAATTGTTAACAAGGGAAATATGAGCACTGGCAATATTCTAAAAATATAGGAAATGCTGCGTTCGTGTCCATCACATTTTTTTTTGTATTAGAAATAAAATGAAACAGATAAACAAGGTTACATCATGTGGCTAAGCGAGCATGAAAAAATAATTTGTGTGCTGTATTTTATTTTCTTGCAGCTCTTACATTAGAGGCTGGTATGATTTCATAGTTTTATATTAATATTTTTGCGGGAATGTTCCCGTCAATGTTTCGAACATCGATGAAACTTTTCCTTGCAAAACAGTATTTGGTAAATTTTAGATGAATGATTTTGTTCGCGGTATGCAACAATAGTCTTTTCCCAATTTTTTTTATACAAATTTCAGTTATCTAATTTTAAATAATAATAATAATAATAATAATAATAATAATAATAATAATAATAATAATAATAATGATTGTACCCATAATCATAGGAACACTAGGCACGGTCCCAAGATCCCTGAAAAGGAATCTGGAAAAACTAGATGCCGAAGTAGCTCCAGGACTCATGCAGATAAGTGTGCTATTAGAAACAGCGCACGTAGTGAGAAAAGTGATGGACTCCTAAGGAGGCAGGATGCAGCCCGTAACCCCACACTGTAAAAACCACCCAGTCGAGTAGGATGACTGTGTTAGACACACACAAAAAAGATAATAATAATAATAATCACGTAAGCATTTTATCCAGATAACGAAATGTCGAATCAAAATTCGGTAAGCCCACGTTCTACATAGGTCACGCCGGCATTACTTTATTATATAATAATAATAATAATAATAATAATAATAATAATAATAATAATAATAATAATAATAATAATAATAATAATAAAAGTAAATTCAATCCAGAAAATAAAATGTCAAATCAATTTAGAGTAAGCCAGGCAGATAGGTATATGTGACTCACTCCGGCGCTATATATCGTACAATAATAATAATAATAATAATAATAATAATAATAATAATAATAATAATAATAATAAATAATAATAACTCTTTTTGTATGGCTCAAAGTACATTACTCTTAAGTAGTTAGTCTGTCCAGGGAATAATTTCCTTCATTAGTCATAAACAGCTTTCCACAAGCAAAAAAAAAAAAAACCTTCGAAGACGAAAGCTGAAATGAGATTCAGGAAATGCACGAGGTAAAAAAAAAAAAAAAAAAAGGAAGGCACGAGTTGACCGCATTCGGTATGTGCTGTTTATAATCTTAAAATCTCTTCGTACGAGACTCGGCAGTGGGACTCGCAGATCAAGGGGAGGTTAGAAAAAGTTGCACCGACCATTCGACGAGATGGAGTGGACAGAAACCGCCGTCGGAGAGACAGTTATATATGAGCGTCCGTCAGCGAATCTTACCTCAGATTGTTTACGGTTTCGGGCCGAATTTTCCCAGACGTGAGGAGCAGTAGCCATTCTTTTGAAAGCGGGGAATAGATGAAGTAAACTGTAGTCAAAACAAAAACAAAAAAATTCTGAGTGAACATCCACGAGTGTTGTGTAAGTAATTTATGCGCTCTCTCTCTCTCTCTCTCTCTCTCTCTCTCTCTCTCTCTCTCTCTCTCTCTCTCTCTCTCTCTCTCTCCTTACCTACCTACCTATCCTACTATATATATATATATATATATATATATATATATATATATATATATATATATATATATATATATATATATATGTTAGAAATCATCAACACACAATCACGTGTGGAACAGAAATAAATTTCTGACTACGTATAGGTCTAGGTGGAAATAGGGCGTTATCCACTAGGCCACACAAGTCTATGGAACCTAGAGCATGCACCTAAGGAATTACCTGGGCAAGCTAACTGCTTGCATACCATAGTTTTCCCAATGATATGACCCAATAGACAACATTTCATCGAATTATATAGTGAATAAGATAGAAATCATCAACACACAATCACGTGTGGAACAGAAATATCGGGGATCGAACCCAGGTCTCTCAGGTGGAAAGCAAAGGGCGTTATAGCCACACAAGTCTAAAGAAGTTGGAATGAGAGCAACTGCACCCAAAGGAATTACCTGGGCAAGCTAACTGCTTGCATACCAGCAGTTTCCCCAACTCTCCGACTCAGCAATGACCCAATATTTCAATTATCCTTCTGAGTGAATAAGATAGAAATCATCAACACACAATCACGTGTGGAACAGAAATAAATTTCTGACTCACGTCAGGATCGAACCCAGGTCTAGGTGGAAAGCATTTCCGAATGAAATGTTGTCTATTGGGTCACTGCTGAGTCGGGAAGTTGGGTCCTGAGTTAGCTTGCCCAGGTCCTTGGGTGCAGTTGCTCTCAGGGTTCTTTTAGACCCTAGTGGATAACGGTGCTTTCCACCTGAGAGACTTATTATCAATTTATTTATATATATATGTATATATATATATATAGTATATATATATATATTTATATTATCAGAAAGCTATAAACGTCCGACTGGGTTAATGCGTCCACTGTAGTCCTGAGTTCTCGTCCTTCGCTGGTTCGACCCCACGGGACGGTGAACTTATTATCAACTAAAAAATTCCCCTTCGGTAACATATATGAAAATATATTATTTCCGAGGTAGAGCGAATTGGATATTAAAGGACGTTTGTAGCTTTCTGATTGTATATGAATCACGGTGATGTGATAAAAAGTCATATTTATATATATAGTATATATGTGTATATATAGTATATATATACGTGTATATATATATATATATATATATATATATATATATATATATATATATATATATATATATATATATATATATATATATATATTTGGCTGTGCCGACAGAGGAAAAAAGGAACGTGAAGATTTTATTATAGATAACTCGTACTGAATCGAAGACGAGCTGTATGCAAAGGAAATTTTTACATTAACCGCTTCATACACCGACAAAGTAGGTGCACCAGAAGCGCGTCGAATCTTACACTAATCATTCACTTTTATCTCGCAATTGCTGTCTAATCCAGGTTACGCCGCCTTCCAAAGCAATATCTTTTCTCTTCATGAAGTCCAACATTTTTCTGTACCTTCTCCCGCAGGCTAATAACAAAAAGGAGGAAAAGAATATAATTACTAATTATCGTATAGACACGTTCCTTCTTTAATTTAATGCAGTTTTTATTTTGGAATGACAACTTGAGCTTTACAAATTATGAAGGTTTAATGAGCATAAACTCTGATGAATGTATTTTCATGGAAGAAACGACGCTCCTTCATTAACATTTACGTAATTTGATTATAATTCACATCTTTAATAGAGTAAATAGAGAGATTAGTATGGAAACAGTTTAATAATCTTACATGTACAGACAGTCGACCGTTTGATGTAATTCCACAACTTCCCTGCACTGTAATATTAGATCTTTCTTTGAAAGACATTATGTTAATGACATTTAAACCAATATTATTTTGATTTTCCAGCATTCATTTGCGTCCATGCATCTAGAAAAATAAATAAATTGAAAGAAAAGTAATTACGCAACTAGCGACTTCGAGAGAGGAACACACACACACACACACACACACACACATATATATATATATATATATATATATATATATATATATATATATATATATATATATATATATATATATGTATAATGCACAGACATACATACCTGTATGAAATTCAACATGCAGTTTACTTTATCCTTCATTCGTGAAAAGCATTATGAAAACGGTATCCAGAAATATAGTAAGTCGTTATAATCAAATGAATAACTAAGACAACGTTATTTGAAATAAGCGAAAAGTTATAATAATACTTCAAAGGGCGAAAAGTATGGCCAGATTTAGTCCACAATCAGAATGTAGAAAAAGGATGAAATGGGGAAATACTTCCCAAAAATTTGAGGCTAAATATCTTTTTTTTTCCAAATACGTTTTTTTTTTTAACGAGTTTGAATAATGCTCTTGACGTTGAATCAAAATAACCGTCATTTTTACTGTCGCGTATATTTGGGAATGTATTGGAACTCAGTATATCCTATTTTTTCGGGGGAGGGTTCTGTTGGCGCTTGGAGGTGTTGGGGGTGGGGAGGTGGGATACAGAGCCACATTTTACAGTGTTGTACTTGTTACAATGATTTCAGACGGGTATATATACTCAAGCAGGGTATAGCTTTACAAGAAAATCATTTGATACTCACGCCAAATTTTGCGAGATTATTACCGATAACTTGTTAAGGAGAAAATAAATAATGATATTGTAAGGTGTACTTAATACGTAATAAGACTATATTTTTCCATGGTTCTTAAGTAGTCACACGATCTCAGTATCATAAAAAAAAGCACTCTTTTTACTTCCTATTGCAGATTTTCAGAAAGCAGCGTTTTCTGATAACGGGAAGTCGGTGCTTCAGTTAATAAACTTGAATTTCATACGCACATGTCGAAATAAAATCTACGGGAATTTAGCTATATATAAGATATTCTGTGTGTATTATACTCGTATACAAAAATTCTATTTGGGTTTGCAGTGAAATTTGCCGTACAATAATAATAATAATAATAATAATAATAATAATAATAATAATAATAATAATAATAATAATAATAATAACGAAATCTTTATGCATTTTTGACAGTAACGATAATACCAGCAATATTCGTAGTCTATGTTAAAAGAATAAAAAACCAGAACTACTCTCTCTCTCTCTCTCTCTCTCTCTCTCTCTCTCTCTCTCTCTCTCTCTCTCTCTCTCTCTCGCTGTGTAATATCCTGTCGCGTAAGCAGAAAATTATAATGCCATCCAGCTTTTGCAGGCTACTGCGTCGCCAACCCAAAGGTTAATAGGATATTCTACTTACGTATTTTGGCAGTTATTTCAGAGAACGCTTTTGCAGGGATTTAGAGAAAATCACATAAGACTCATTTTTCAAAAGCTGAATATTGTATTTGGGTGTCAAATATGCTATGAAGCATTTTCATGTATGGAGTTATTTTCCCAAATGACAAAGGTCAAAATGGCTTTCCTTTGTCGTTCTATATATAAGCGAATTAATTTTTTTTTTCTTATGTCCCTTGCAATCTCCTCAAAATAACTGGCAGGGCTTTGCGGCAGTTCCTGGTAATTTTGCCAAGTAACTGGTTATGCAAGTCGGTTCTGTTATGGTTGCCGTCAAGCAGAATTTCAAAACGTTCTTAGACCTTTTACTAAAAACTTTCATTTTTTAGTAAAGCGTTTTCCTCGTGACTCTCTCCCTCTTGGCGCGTATTTATGCTTTTTGGATTCTGTGCAGAATAAACAAGCAAAATCGTTAACTCGAATGAAATTACTTGATGAACATTATCCAGTCCAAGTGTTACTAATGAGATGTAGATTTTCAGGCTTGCTGCTAATGAAGTATTTGGTAGATTTTCCAATATGCTTCATATTTTCCTTAAAGAAAATAGTCAAAATGGGAACAGGTTCTGTACAAAACCCATCCTTAGCACCTTAAATACATAACTACTAATGTCTGACAGAACATTTTCATATGTTCTTTTATTTCTACTGGAGAAAAAAAAAATTGAAGGGATGAACACTGTATATATCCTCATTTCTTTGGGGTTTCACATAAGTATCTGCAGTTCTATAATACTCATGGTTCTACAAAATCAAAGCAAGTTGATGAACCACAGTAAGGATAAAGCATTCATATTATTTATAAACTAAATCGCTATATTATTGCTCTATATTGAAGTTTCAGTATGCAGCTGTCTAAATAAGGGCAGCTTACGATACAAGTCACTATAACTAAGAATGTTTAAAAGCATTGCACGAAAAACGAATCGATAATCGGTTTGCTAGCAGCAACGTTGCAAAACATATACCATGGAAGAGATTTTCTTTCTTTTTTACAGGGTTTTTTTATTGCTAAAAGGTAGGAACGGCTTATGGTGTAGCCATATAAGGCATGAGAGTCCTTCCATGCACGTCTGTTGAAGGATGTTATTTTTTATCCTTTGTGCATTGGGCTTAAGGATACCTACTGCTGAAAGTGAAAGTCATTAATGGACGGCATTGGGAAAGATACAAATCAAAATGAAATAAATAACTACTGAAAAACAATAAGAAATAAATTAGTATAAAATATAAAATAATGTTTGTAAAATACAACGTGAAGTAGGCAAAATTATAAATAAAAAAATTCTTATAAACGACAATTGGATTAATAATCTTTTAAAAGTTCAGTTAGGTAATCTGAAAAGAATGACAGGATATGACAATCAAGGAAGTGAACCGCAAAATACTATGTGATTTTTATACCAGAATGCTGTGCAAAAATGGACACAAGTTGTCATGAATTCTAGATAAAAGAATCATAACTAGACATCAGGAATACAAATTTGGGTATCAGGAATACAAAATTTCAGAGGATTTTTTCAAAGGGAATCGAAAAGAAGCCAAACTTATTCCTTTTTCTAATTCCACTGCAAGAGCCTTTTTTACAGGAGAATGATAACGAACTTTAACTTAGTATATATTAGTTCGCCAAATTTCCCTAACACTTATGCAGATGTTTGTATGAATATTACAAGGGAAAACAATCATTTTCGTGTTTGTAATCTTTTCCTTTGTATGTTCTCCACAAAAACTAACATTGCAGAATAATGGTGGTCAATAGCGTTTTGCTACCCACGGATAAATTAAATAAAGAAAAGAATTTGACAGCATATTAAGTTAAAAATATTTTTAATGAATTTTGTGAGCTAATCGAATAAACCTATTTATATCTTTAACAGAAGCTGTTCATCCATACAAATTTTGCCCAGGATTTAAGATGTTTTACTGTTTTTACAACTTCGTAGGGAGAAGGATGGTCTTTGTAGACTTATCATTGTTATTCCTCATCCAGTAACTATAACTATACTAAAATATTGTTCAGACAAATAAATAAATGTTTGACATCAGACAGTGTATTATAAAATGCCATTGGTAGAATTTAAAAGAGAATTTTGGTCACCAACTGGTCAATTAAATAAATAAATAACGTATCTTGAAGGCCCTATCTTGATATTCTTTTGTGCACACACGCACATATATATATTATATATAATATATATACATATATTTATATATCTATATAAATGTTTGGTGTCGATGTATGTGAGAGAGAGAGACAGAGTACAATAATTATTTCTTATAGCATCGAAAGACTAACTGACATCATAATATTATTCTGTATGCGTGATTTCAAACTATTTTTACTTTTTATTTTCGATATATAGCGTATTCATCTAAGTATACAAAGGTACAAAACTTAAAATTTTCGATTACGGTGTACCGCGATTTATCGACTTTTTGCACTATCTTTCTTGACCGACATGATGATTTTAAACATTTATTTAATTTTTTCAGCCATTCCATTTTACCAGACCTTTAAGACTTTTTTTTAACATATATTCATGTGTTACAGCGATAAAGCAGAACTAAGACAGTGATATGAACTAGTAAATGTTCGTCCTTATAATTTTAGTCATATTTTTTGTGTACTTACTGATGAAGTAGATAGTAAGTTCCAAATTATTTATATTTTATTATTGTTTGTATTTTTTTAAGAAAGGGTAGCTTTTAAATTGGTTCAATTTGCAGCTTTCTACAGCATATCATCTTATTTTCTTTTCCAGTGCCTTAATTGACTTTTTCTGAATTCTCTTTAACAGCCTTCATTTGCTAAGTTCCTCTTCTTACGCAACAAAATCTAAATCTTCCTTTGCTTAAACCATACTTATCTTCATAGAGCCAGCGTTCATCGGCTTTCTAACTCAGCTATTTAATTTTTATATTTTAAAATTTTCGTCATTTTCTAAGCTATATATATGGTTCCTACATTTCTCGTAATAAAAAAAAAACCCTTCGTCGATAGCAATTTTGTATTTTTTCACCTTCCTACCCTCCTTACATTATCTAAGTCCAATATCTCATCGTTGCATTTAAACTACGTCCTGGTTATTGGACGCTTATCACGATTCATCTTACATATTTCATTAATCACTTTGTAACGGGTTAAATACATTTTCATATTGCTAGTTCTGTCATATATATAGATATGTAAGTGGTAGTTTCCAAATACGAAATGATTAAAGATATAAGGGAGAGAGGGTTAATGACCTGGCCTAAACAATCTTATTTCTTTATGTCTCTAAAATTACCTAGCACGATAAAGGTAAAAGTCAGCTTGTTAAACGAGAATAATTGTTGAGTCATTAAGTATTTTCTACATTTCTAAAACTTTGAAAGCTATCATATATATATATATATATATATATATATATATATATATATATATATATATATATATATATATATATATAAATATATATATATATATATATATATATATATATATATATACACACATAAATATAATTGGCATCTTTATATATATATTATAGAATATATATATATAGTTGAGGTGGGTATTCCAATATATCAAGAATATTTTAAGACAAAAAATGTTTTTGGTTCTTTGATCTTACAGAACTAGATGATAAGTTAAGGTGGGTATTCCAACATTTCAAGAACTTTTAAGGAAAAAAGTTTTAGTTTGTCCATCGTTTAGTAAGGCAACAACATTCTTAAAAGTTTTTGGTTGTACTATTTTTAGAGGTTCAACAACATTTTAAATTGGAGTTCATAATTATTTTATGTGTTATAATTCATTAATATTTTGAGAAAAAAAGGTTTTAAATAAATATGAAATTTTATTCTGTAAAAGTATTACTATTTATGCGATATTCCTGTCAAGCTCCATTGTAAAGATACGTATTATGTAAAGTCTTATCTAATGTACATGTCTTATAGTTGAAATAAAGGATCCACTTCAATTCAGTTCAGTTACAACGTCTAGCTTAATAACACACTGCCCCCGTGTAAACAATACGATTAGATTAATTGATTAAAAGCTAAACAACCAAATATAAAAATGGACAAAGAGAAAGGTGTAAAACAAAGACTTTTAGGAACGTCCTCATTTCCCGATCTTCCCTCAGATTGACATATTGGATGGCTTTGTTGTTTTGCGTGCCCTTTCTGGACCGGCAGGTATTGTAAGGCTAGAACAGAGCATTTAATCTCCGTTCTTACCATTAGGTGATTGCGTCTCGCCTCTGTGTCTGCCTCGCTTTTGTTTATGTATATATATATATATATATATATATATATATATATATATATATATATATATATATATATATATATATATATATATATATATAACATGTATGTTTATATTTATATATAAATATATATATATATATATATATATATATATATATATATATATATATATATATATATATGTGTGTGTGTGTGTGTGTGTGTGTGTGTGTGTGTGTGTTGTGTGTGCCCATGTGTGCGCGCGCGCGCGTGTGTCTGTATGTGTGTGGTATTACACCTTTGATACTCTTGATATTAGCTGATCCCAAATAGGCAATTACCAGGTGAAAGTGCATCTCCTCTTACGAGTATGCAAATGTTACGCTGCAAAAATTAGCAGAAAAAAGGCAGCGCTATCCATTTCCATTTTAGCTTTTGCAGTTGAAGCAATGGGCTGTGTTTACTTTCTGCAAAACTACTTGTCTTAGACTCGACTGAGACTTGTAAATAAGCGATGTTTGCACCGGGTGTTTTTGAATGAACTTTCACAACAGGAAAGATCTCATCATTGCTTGAAATAACGTTGTGTTAGTTTCTTCGGTGAAGCAAGAATTATTATATATAATTATATATAACATATGCACGACAAAATTCTAGAAGGCGAAAGAGGGAAAAAATCAAGAATGGGATACAAACAGCAAAATCTTCAGTTACATATATATATATATATATATATATATATATATATATATATATATATATATATATATATATATATATATATATATATATATTATTGGCCAAACAAAGGAACTCAACGAACTGTTGATTTCGGAAACATTAAACATCAGATTACGAGTTCCGATTCTAAATAACCATTCCTCTGCTGTCCCGTTGTTTTTAGCCTAAATTTTCTGTCATTCTTTGTACCTCTTGACGTTGTTTGCTTTTAGTGTGTTTTTAGCTTTGATGCTGAAAGTTTGGTTGTGTGGAGCTGTTTTCAGCTGTGGTTTTATGAATATATGACTTTTGCTTTTGATTGTAAGTGTTGGCTTTTTTTATATATATA
>NC_089784.1:20708003-20723003 GCF_040412425.1 Macrobrachium rosenbergii | reverse complement strand
GGGAAAATACCGAACTCATCTTTTAGGGAAGCGAAAGACGCGCTTCTGGAAAGAGGGAAGGTTGTAAGAGTTTTTGGAAAACAAAGCTCGGCAGAAGAGAATGAAACAGATGCCTGTTGTGAGACACATAAGGTTTAACACTTGCCTGCACCCACAGTACGGAATAAAGTATGGAACGTTAATTTTGTACGTGTCTAGTAAGATTAATTTTCTTGTTATTTTCCCTTGGTATTTGTACAGGAACTCAAATTTAACATACCCACGCATTAATATCTTTCCATCTTAATTTCTTAAAGAGAACTGCAACATTTGATTTCCGCATAGTTTCACAAATTTCGACGACAGCACATACATTATTGCGCACCCATAAATCACCAGAAAAAAAAATGATAAAATTCAGTGCATTCCTGAAAAAAAATAATTTATATTTTCCATTTGTTGAAAAAGTAAACGCTCAGTGATTTCCGTCTAATTGTTTTGACATTTTCATTAATTGACGCGATGCTCTTACATTCACTTATTTACTTTTGTTCATTCCACTTAGTTTATTGCGTTCGCATACCTCTGGTGATGGCAATTAAGATAAATGATAGATCATGTAACCCTTATAGCTGAATACGCCGCGCTTAATTAACAAATAATATCTCTTCAACAATTGCAGCATCATTTAATGCTTGACCGTTTACATCAACGGAATATTTTCTACCGACGACTTTTTGTTGAAGTTTTGTTTTGTTTAGTGACATTTATAGCACTGGCCATTTATGAATTTAAGGCCTGACTGAAATGTTACAACTAAAAAGAAAGAAAGAAAATAAATGACATCCAACTTTCGCGATTTAGGTAAATAGTTTCTATATTTTTATTGTATTAGAACTTCGGTGTATTGAGAGCTAATGCTGATTCTTGAATTACGGTTTACAAATCCTGAGTTATTATTATAAAAGATAAACAAATAAGGCAATGACTAAGGTATAAGGTGTCAAATATCTCGTTTACCTTCTTTCCGTGTTAATTTTTTCTCAAATTCAATTACAAATCATGTCATCTGGAAATGGTACGTAAGAAGGAAGTGGGTACCAATACTTGTTCATGCACATTGAAGCTTATGGTAGATGGTTCAGTGGTCAATTTTAATTTAGTTTATCAGATTCAAATTTATTTTATTTTGGGGCGAACGTATTTTTTTATCAGCCAACATATTCCCTGAATCAAGCGGCGCTCGATGGTTGACATTGTATAAATAGATACTACTAATCTGTGCTAAAAATGGAATTGATTTAAGGGTCCTCATCTCTTTCAAATTATAAACTATATGCAGGACGTTTATATTTAACAGATATCGCAGCATTCCCGTTATGCCAGCATATTTCGGTTTGAATAGGTTTTCGTTCCATTGTCTCCGATTTTCGTTTTTCAACAAGCTTTCAACCAAAAGAATTTATAGATTTTGAAGTAAATAAAATGAAATGAGGGTGGAATTGGATTAGCAAAAAAGATATAATAGAAATATTCATGGATCCATCCCATAGAAAATGGATTACCTATGGGTGGAATGGATGCAAGTCAGTTAGTATGTAATGAACTGCCTTCGCCTTGGCAAAAAGTGGTGTCACCTGGGCATTACTGTGTTGAGAAGTATATGGTGCAGGAATACTGATGCTCTGTGTGCTGTTGGGAGAAAACTTCAATTCCAGGCTGGTTTAGTTTACTTTTGTTGCAGAGAAATAATTTACCAAAACAGTTGTGAGCTTTGTTGTATATATATATATATATATATATATATATATATATATATATATATATATATATATATATATATATATATATATATATATAGGCTTATTGTCATTCAGAAACCTGTAACAGTGACCTTTCGCACTAATCACTGAAAATCAGTTTTATTTGAAATTTCAGATTAGCTGTAATGAAGATTATTTACAAAAAAATAGCATTTTATTACCGTTTTGGCAAAATGCCTCTGTGTGATAAATGGAAAATCGACCGTATGACTAAGCGTTAAGGGCTGGTTTTACGTTAGTTTTTTTTTCGTAGAGAATTTTAATGGCTAGAAAATTAAAGTAACCTTTGGAAAAACACAAGAATAACCTTTGGTTATATTAAAAAAAAAAGTATTTTAAAACAGCCACTGGATATGTACGGTCAACAATGTTCTTATTTCATTTATTGAAATTTTTTAAGCTGCGGTATCAATAGGCAAGGATGGGGATCCTGTTTTCATAGCCATTCTCCGATAAAATGTTTTTTATATAACATTTTGGTAAATTATATATCACCAATAACAATAATACTAGTTTAACTTTGAATGTTCGAGGCAAAAATCAGTTTTGTAAACGGGCACATTGAAAAGTGTCATAGTATTGTAAAATTTCCCTCCCTTATTTATAAACACATACAGTCCAAAACTAGATGTTATATTTTTAAAAATAGTGGCACTAAAATTTTAGATTTTGCTCATAAAATAGCAAGGATCACTGTATTTTCTATTACGACGTATAGCCTAAGCCTAAAAATGCTGTACAATATAGATTATATTAGTATTAAATAGATTATTATGAAGAACTACAGTTACTGATTGTAATCTGAGGAAACTCTTAAATATACATATATAAATTTTTTCATCATTGTCATATCCACATGTATCACTTGAAATTTCTTATTTTATATTGAATTTAACTGAAAAACTTTCTTTTTAGATTTTCTCCATTTCGAGTCTAAAGAAAAAAGCCACTTTGCTATGTTTCTTCTCCTGTTCCCCTGAAAACACGGGAAAAACGTTTAATCCAGTCCTGGTTTCCACACCTTTACCCAAACCGCCTTCTTTTCTAACACGAACTCTCTCTCTCTCTCTCTCTCTCTCTCTCTCTCTCTCTCTCTCTCTCTCTCTCTCTCTCTCTCTCTCTCCTTTTTTCTGCTCTGGGCAAAAGTCTGATATTGGAAAACTTACCCAAAGGAAAAGTATGCAAGTTATTTGATCAACAAGTCAGGTGAAGCTTTATAAGGCTCGATTTCTTCTAAATGTATGCCTGAATTTCCCCTTTCTTTGGGAGACAGGGTTTGGTGGGATGCGTGAAGATTCTTTTTATTTAAATCAGGTTTGGGGGAAAAACTCCTGAATATTTGGAATCTGTCAATGAAGAAGTTTGGCTGAAAGATGTTTACAAAACATGACTGCAACCATCAGACAGTATAGTACCTGTGTCACGATCTTCATCATCTGTTCTCTGTTATTATTATTATTATTATTATTATTATTATTATTATTATTATTATTATTATTATTATTATTATTATTATTATTATTATTTGTGGCTTCACCTGTTACTCATCAGCTTCAGGATGATTTCTCTCTTTCATCTCTGTCATGCTCTGAAACTCATTTGTATGTATGTATGTATGTATATTACATATTTCTCTTATTTTAAACGCTAGAAAAATGCAATCCACATCCCCAACCAGAATTACATTTGTCGCTCACGTTACTTCAGTGTTGCCAAGGAGAAAAATGTCATACCAGAAATATAATCCTGTTCCAACATTTACCTAAAAATTTAATGAAAAGCATCTCGCCTAATCAAAGATGCACCACACCCCTGTTCTTTAGTCGTGCCTTTTCTCCGCCGCAGAGTATCTAAGCCATTTTTTCTTTGTCAGCTTTAGGTAACTTTTTTTGTGGAGTAAGAGCCCTCCTTTTCCCCTTTTGTTATGATATTCTCTGCTACTTGTTTTCCCAGACGTCAATGATTCTCCCTTTTTAAAGCGACGCTTCTAGGCTCCACCCCTTCGCCCACTCCTGTCTTATTCATATTTCATCAAGGCTAGGCCACATCAGGGAAGTTAATTACCTTTCCCGTAATGCTCGTTGCATATCTGCGCAGGGCTTCAAATGTGAACCTCCCTTGTATTTTAACCAGAAGCTTCAAATCAGCTTACTGTATCCGTTCCCTTAAAGAAAATGTCATGCCATAACAGAGTGGCATTTAGGTTATATTATCAAAGCACATCAGTAAGAAAACGATCTTTCTAAAAATTTAAATAATAGAAGATAGAGTATAAAAAATAAAGTATAAAATAAATATCTAATGTAAGTTCTTTGGAATTAGATAGCAAATAGTAACCTGACCTTCCTGTAGGACGAAGAAAGTTCCTGATTAGAACAAGAATTTAACCCGAGGATCAGTGGGACGTATGTGATAACTTTGCCGAGAGGAATGAACATTGAACGCCCGGTATTAAACAGAAAGAGAGAGAGAGAGAGAGAGAGAGAGAGAGAGAGAGAGAGAGAGAGAGAGAGAGAGAGAGAGAGAGAGAGAGACTGGAAGGGAGGAGGAAGAGAGCAATGCTTTGAATTTCTTTTCCACTGCAGTCTCACGCAATCTCTCCCAATGATCATTTCGCAGCATACTGTATTTTACCAAACATTGCATGCAATTGTGCTCCTCTTGCTGATATGTGTGTTAACTCAGGGATTACTCCGCAAAAAGAAATGTAACGTCACTAATTTCTTGCCTAAGTTATAATCCCAAAGGTTATCTTTCAAATATTTTCTTAAACGAACCTTTGCAAATGTTACCTGGTTTCTTCTCGTATATAAAAAGTCTGTAAAGAAGACCTTGTTTCAGCAAGGAATTGGATTACTAATTCTTTTTATTTTTTATTTAAAATTTGGAATTTTCATTACTACATTTATTGTCTCCTGAACGAAACGGTAACCTTTTGTTAGACAATTTTCACTTACGTTTGTTGCGAAGTTCTTCATCAGAGGTACAAAAAGTAAAAGTTAAAACATTCATACTTCATGTGTTCATAGTTACTCGACATACCACATACATCGAGCCAACATTATTCGGATGAAAGTATTTACATAAGAATCTGATGTATATATGTGAATTATTTTTTTTGTACCACGTAATATATTCATAACTCTCCTATTGACAAAGAAATCGCTTACCATCGCTTAATTGACCATCATGTCTTGCTGTATTTGTCTTTTGTTACATATCTATTTCGTGGTAGTCGTTTTTAGTTTTCTGTAAAAGAAAACTCTTGTGCCGGCTTTTTAAAAACTACTAAGGCTAGATGGCTGCAAATTGGTATGTTGATCATCCACTCTCCAATCCTCAACCATACCAAACTGCAGCCTTCTAGCCTTAGTAGTTTTTATTTTATTTAAGGTTAAAGTTAGCAATAATCGTACTTCTGGCAATGTAACAACACCGGCCACCACGGCCGGATGAGAGTTTCATGGGCCGCGGCTCTTACAGCATTATACCGAGACCACCGAAAGATAGATCTATTTTCGGTGGCTTCGATTATACGCTGTGCAGAAAACTCGATTGCGCCGAAGACACTTCGGCGCATTATTTACTTGTTTTTCTTACGCCGCAAGCATCTCTCAGAATTAAACAGGAGGGGTAAGGTCTCTAATGTTGTATAGATTTTAATGCTGTTGTTTTGCCGGATGAAATGGTGTTTCCCCTGCTTTTGTCAAAGACAAAAAAATAAGATCTTATATTATTTTACTTGGCTTTGTTTTCTGACACAACGAAGTTTGCATGGAAATTATTTAATTGGTAAATATTCAGATAACGTAAACATTATCAGATCCAGGCACTTACGGATTAACCTCTTTTCAGGAATGAGATTTCATTTAAAAAGTGGGAATTTTGAGATATATATGCATGGGAAGAATTTAGTCTGAAACTTTGGTCTGGGACATTTGCGTAAAGTGTATATATCTGAAAATTGACTTCAACGTCAAGATTTTGCAGAATTCTTACGATTATAATAAAAATCGGGTACAACTTGCTTTCAAACGCAAATAAGGGCTTGAGCAAAGTCTTTTCACAAGATCCACTAAATTTAAAGTAGATGACTATGATTTTATAAATTTTTATAATGAAAATCAAATCTCTTGCTATATTTACCATTAGTCTGACAAGCAAGTAGTTAATTCCATCTTTTGGAAGCCTTGGGAACCTTTATATATTTTGAAATATTTACCACCTTGGGATGATTTATTATTCACCTACCAACTGTTGTACTAGCTTTTAGTATAGCTGTCATTTATGAGTGAAAACTTAAATAATGCTTTGAAATGTATTTCGGTCTTTTATCTGAAATAGTTTTTCTTGACAGATAGAAAATACTGTAATTGCATTATGAATAGATACACAAAGTATACAGTATGTAAAAATCTGTAATTAACATCCAGACTATTACCTCGTTTTATTATTGATCTTTGAGAGAAGCTGTTCCGAGTGTTGACAAAAAGGATAACTTTTGAGGAAAGAGAACATTTTTTTTTTCTTTTTGTATTGGTGCATCTTCAAGGCCACGTTGAAGAGTATGGTTAAAGTGTCAAAACCTAACTCTTCTGACGGATCCCAAATGGATAGTATGCATTGAGAGTATTTGAAAAGAGTCAATTAAGTTGAGATATTATGCTCATTAAACAATAACAGTATTCAGAAGTTGAAAATATGATTTTTGGCTAGTGTGTATTTTAAACATTTCTGAAGTTCATGTTGGCAGGAATTGGTAATTTTTGAGATAATGCAAACCCCATATATCCTACAGTCACAGGGGACCATAGTGGCAGAGTGGGGTCTTTGGGTGAAGGAAAACACAAACGAGTGAAATAGAGGGATGTCTGTTAACATAACCCTAGCCACTGTGAATTCAGTTTGGTTACCTCTCATCACTCCTCTGTATTTTGCCTAATACGTTTGACCACTCAGTTATTCATTACGTTACATTAGAAAAAGGTCAGTTCTCTGGATTTTCTCTGAAAATGGTATTAATATTGCAAGGCGCTGCAATCATCCCGGCTTACACTTTGTGGTTAATACAGGATTTCTGTTTTATAAAGTGAGTGCTTTCTAAAACATTGCGAACTCTGACGCGCCCTTTTGAAACCTATTAAATAAAGAAGCCTTTCTGTAGCTCAGACACATCTTCTTTATTCATTTTCATATTTACATCTGCCTATCTTTTCATAACATTCATCAAAAATGCATTTTGCTTCCACGTCTGAAAAGCTGTCTTTTCTTCTGCGCGCATGAAAGTCAGGAGATTTGGAATAATGCCCTTCGCAGTGAACTGTACGTGATCGTTCTTTTTTCAAAATTCCGGTTCATGGAAAATCCAGCGCTGCATTAAAAGGCTATTTGCGGAACTTGTTGTCCAGGAGTATGAAACGCGATTAAAACCAATGTTTACACAGGAAAATAAACTCTTATTAACTTTCCTGCTTTGAATTATTAACAGGAGAGTTTGAATACCGGCGCGCATTAAAAAAAAAGTTTTTCCAAGTTTCAGTGTGTAATTTCATGGTCCACATTTCACCAGGAGTCTTTATTTGGATTTTCAAGAGGAATATTTTATTGTTGCTGATGCCTTGCATTATCACGTAACTTTATATAATAACACAATGAAAAACGATCCTTTTAGCCTCTCGCTTGTGACAGTTGATGCGTAGTTATGCTATTATGATTGGGTGCCGAATTAAAAGGATTGCATTGATATATTACACACTATTTTCTGTACGATTTTTTTTTGGTCATAATTTGCATAAAGTTCACATATATCCCTAACGAAATACCGCAATTATGTGAATTTATCTGTATTGAGCCTTGTTGATGATAGGAAGGCAGCTCACATATAAAATTAGTTTTATCGTTCTTTCGAATATATGAACATTAAGAATTAGTAAACTTACTGTAATGAAGCTAATTCCTTATTTATGACAGCACTGTACAGGAATATTTCTTTGACCATCGAGTTGTCAGTTCGTTGGTTTATGGTACCGAAATGTCACGGATAATGGTAAGGTATGCTCTTTTGTCTTTTCCTTGCATCCAGCTTTGATTACTGGGGTGCGTGCGTGTGTAATCCTACGTGAGGTTTATTTCCTGTACAAAATTGTGCCTCCTGTTTAAAATTGTTCCTCGAAACAACCATTAAAGGAACAGGTATAATGATGGTGATAATATAAAATGACTAAATGCAAAATATATCAACGAAGCATTATCAAACTTGATTTTTTGGCCTCTCCTACATTATCGAACTTATTTTGTACCTGTCCTTTATTGTTTGAATAAAATCCTCAGTCCTTTTCCAAGTGTTCTGGAAAAGCCCGGATGTAAATAACAAAAGAGAAATCCTAGAAGGAATACGTCATTTATGGCTGAAGGCAGAGATTTGTAACGGGTTAGTACAAAGCTGAAACAGTGATTAACCAATTTCCTCTGAAGAGCTTGTCAGAACGTGGCTTCTGTTTCTGCTAACATATTCCTGAGTTGGTAGCCTTCAAACTGATCATGGGTTCGACCCTACTCCCATGGTGACTCAAGTTCCGGAATGAAAGCTGGTTGATGTTACTCCTTTCTGATGTAAAGCACAGAATGGACTTGCCTCCAAAGGCAAAACTAAGGCGTAGGAGCACGTCTTCGTAGGTAATCGCCACGAATTTTTCATCTACGTTTTAGCAGTACATGGTGAGAATTACATTTTTGCAGAGAATTTGTTTTTCGATGCATCCCATGGAACTGAACTACCACATTCTCTCCAAGCACTAGTTCTTCATTGGAGGGGTGGGTAGAGCTCTCGGCTAGCACGCTGTTGGCCCAGCGTTCGACTCTCCGACCGGCCAATGAAGAATTAGAGGAATTTATTTCTGGTGATAGAAATTCATTTCTTGTCATAATGTAGTTCGGATTCCACAATAAGCTGTAGGTCCCGTTGCTAGGTAACCAGTTTGTTCTTAGCCACGTAAAATAAATCTAATCCTTCGGGCCAGCCCTAGGAGAGCTGTTAATCAGCTCAGTGGTCTGGTTAAACTAAGATATACTTAACTTTGTCTAAGCACTCCCAAGGTTCTTACTAGACTGTGTCTCTTTTACACAGGTTCACAATTCATATATGAGGATTATTGATGTCGATTAGTATTATACAGTATGCAATAAGCAATACAAGTCCATATGTGGAAGGTAACTTCGCTTATATTTTCATATATCTATCAACAGTAACACATAAACGCATACATTATTTGGGTCAGGCAATCCAGAAAAGTTTCCAGAATATATATAAAATATATATACAAAATATATATATATATATATATATATATATATATAATAAATATATATATATATAATAAATATATGTATATATAATATATATATATACTGTATATATAAATTCTGGAAGCATGAGAATTTATGCTCAAGCAATTAATGGAAAGGAGGTCGACGTGCCGCTGAGCAGACTCTTAAGCAGCTAGATTTGGAAAAGCTCAAGTTCTGGAAGATTCTGCAAAGAAATTTCCCTTTTATCTCGCAGCTGAATGGTTTGACAATTTTATATAACTACATTCGTGTCTGCTCTAGTGTGTTAAATGTTCCCTTAACCAGGAATTTCTTAGAACTGGAAAACTTCAAGGTTTTAGTCTTTTGTGCAAGAGTGAGGAGCAATATCTCTCTCTTTCTCTCTCTATCTATCTCCTTTCTCTTTCTCTCGCTCTCTTATGTCCTTTTCATGTCGGTTCTATAGACTTCCCATCTCTATTTCCTATCTTATATTCCAAAATAGAGGTTGCTTCCGTGCAAACATCGCAGGATAAGACTAGCGTTTATCTGGATTCGGATGAAAATAGTGTTATGCCGTGGAGATCACAAGTCCAACTCTTTCTCTGATAAAAGCGAAACGATCGACCATGTCGATCCAATCTCTCCCGTCGATTTTAGATGGCTCAGCGTACTCGCGACCACATCAAAGGTAAACATCGCTATTCATTTGACTATCATACACAAGAACGGCACACAAGGAGAATACAACCTTTTCTCACAATTCCGATAAGGCTTATTTTTCCATACTTTTGCCGACTTCTTTTCAGTTCACGTCTAACCTTTATCGAAGGAGTTTGCAAGGCTCGTGCTCCCACGACTGTGCAAATTCATGCCGAACCCCGTTTGCGTGTGAAAATCTTTGGCTGTTGTGAGTTGAATTATGCCCTAAGATAACAAGAGCCTTGGCTGGTGCCCTCCGTCTCCTGAAACATATCAGTGATTCGAAGATTCACAACTGAAAGGGTCTTTTTACTTACAAGATTGTGAGGGAAATCTCATGTCGGGGATGTCCAGACCTATTTCTTTTCGGGAAATGTCACGGAGAGACGACGCAGCCAGTTTCCTGGGCTACAAAGGAAAAGAGAGGAAACATGTCACGGGTAATGATGACGTCTGATCACGGTGTTCTTTGAAACCGTTCGATAACGGAGGGAGGTAGCGAGAGACGAGAGCCGGATACAAACAGACAACCGCGGAAGAGAGAGAGAGAGAGAGAGAGAGAGAGAGAGAGAGAGAGAGAGAGAGAGACGGCGCGAGTCCGAGGGGGGGAAAGGTAAGCCAAAAATAATTTACTAAGATGAATGAAATGAGTTATGGCGATGCAGCCAGGTAAGGTTCTACTGGAGGGGTTGACGGAGGAGGGATGGAAGTATACTAATGGATGCAATGAAGAGCCAAAAGGGGAGAGATCTCGTCTGATATAAACACCGGAGGGGATAAAATAATAAATCTGCCCAAATTGTGATAGACGCTGGATGAATAGTGCATCATTTGATGAGGGAGTGGAGGGGGTTTCCTGACAATATGTTATTATTATTTACTTTGATTTTCACTTTCATTCTATCAGTAAATTGTCAAATATTCATAATGGGGACCATGCAAATGTAAGTGTTAGTTATACAGTATATATTCAGGGATATGAATCAAATTGCATAGACGCTTTATGAGAAAAATAAATTGTTGCAATGCTATTCTCTTTCAGGTTTAAGTCATCATTCACTGAAGATATTAAGTTTAACAAGAAATTTTGGTTTTGTTTTTTACCTTCAAATGTTTTCATTGCTGTTGTTATAATAACGATAGTATTAATATATTATCAGGATTATTTACTGTTTTGTTATCGAAGAACCTGAGTGGAAATTATAATAGTGACCTCTATGGGAAGGTATGAACAGGTTGTGGCTGACTGGTTTATTTGGTCACATAACTAAACATATTTGAAGGTTTATGTAACTTGGAGACGACTATATGTCCATATAATTCCACTTTGATAAATGATAAACTTAGCTGAGGTAAAGAGGATCATGCCATAATCATAAATAAAAACTATATATATGTATATATATTATAAATACACAAATCTGCAATATATATATATTATATATATATATATATATATATATATATATATATATATATATATATATATATATATATTATCTGGGAGAGGCTTTCTCTTATTATCATCAATTGATAATGCCCATTTGGCATCTATAGGACCTTGGTAACACTTCTAGAATATTTGGTTCTTCTTATATTAGAGATTGAAACTTCGAAGGAACAAACAAAAACTGTTACTCTGTTGCTCCATTTATTTCATCTTAGACCGTTAGTTTTCTCAGTCAATGCCCCATGGCATACATACACATATACATATGCACAGTCGCATATATATATATATATATATATATATATATATATATATATGTATATATATACATATATATATATATATATATATATATATATATATATATATATATATATATATATATATATATATATATATATATATATAATTATATATATTAGTAAACAGACCAATAGTGATTTGGAGAATGAGAGTCCGATGCCACAAATGTGGAATGACGTCATTATCGCGTGACATTGCGTTCATGATGAAGTGAGTATGACCTAAAACCTTCTTCATGTAGCAAGTGCATAAAAGAGCAATTGACAGTTGCGAAGTTCGTATAGATCTGTATGCAAATAGTATTTTGTGGTCAAGTTGAAAGTGGGTTATCAGATTTTTTTTTATGAAAACATCGGGTTTTAATCTAATTTAAGATCTTGGTATGAACGTTCTGCCAAACAAAGCATGTTTAGCTTCAGTTATACGAGACCAATCCTTGTATTTTGCTTGCATGTTGAAAAACATTACTATTATTATTGTTTTCATATTGTGTATTCAAAATGTATGGCTATTCATATGGCACAAGATTAACAAGGCCTTTAACCTGCATAACAAAATTCCTCAACGAAACATACAGGTGAATGCAGAGAAAAATAATAATAAATTAACAGTGATAACAATGATAAAATCAACATAAATCAGTGCATAGATTAACACCAGTATTGTCAGAAAACTGCAAATATTTCTCCATGAAACTTCACCTCAAAGAAGCAGCCATTGTTAACTCATTCCCTGTCCTTACTTTTCCACCTTGATTCAAGTTGTCCCCAACATGACGCAAGGCTCGCTTCACGAAGGAAAAATATAGATCCGAAGGTAATTTGTGGGATAAGTTCCGTCGTCTAAATTCCAACCCTTGATCTTGCAGTGGAAGTAATCATAAGAAACAAAGGATGTGGTATTAAGAAATGTCAAAATTACAGGTGGTCCCTGTAAGTGGACTTCGTAAGAGCCGGTAATTTATGTGACATATGTCAGCAATTCTGTAAGACCTCGCTTAAGTAGATTTTCGCCCCCGGTGAGTTTTGCAAGCATGCTGTAATTTCCTGCATTTGAGAGTTGTTTCGTGAATATTGCCTTTTAACAAATTCAGATTCTTTGAGACAGTATTTTTAGGAAAATAAAAAGGATAGTGTGCATGGAAAAAAAAAACAAGAAATGTTAGTCGCTATTTCTTGTAAATAAGAATTACTTTTTTTTAAAAATCTTTTTTGAAAAAGATTTTGGAGAACCATTAAAAAGGGAAGAAACTTACTAGGATGATGGTGGCTTTAGCTTGAAAAACAAAGAAGCGTCTGGCTCATCAATTTTATTTATCACTGAAGAATTCGATGGTCACAATAGTGATTTCAATAATAACACGAATAATTATGAAAAGATTAACGAGAGTTACAATAAAAATACTTACGATATTGGCAGAGACAGAGGTACATTAGTAATGTACAGTATATGGCGAATAGAAACAACGATAGTAGTAAAGGATTGATTACCAGTCCCTTTATTAACGAAATGTAATCATATTAGCAGGAAAAATAAAAGGACTCACGCACAGAGACAGGTGGGAGGTATTTTTCAATGGAGAGTTAGGAAAAAGTTTCTAAACCCAACTTCATGTTTTTTTTTATGTTTTTCATACAGTATGAATATTTCCCTCATTACCGAAACTTCATTGGTTATTTACGTGTGTCCGATGATGAAAAAACAAAAAATAAAATTTACCAGTGGACTTTTTCCAAAAAAAAAAAAAAAAAGCTATTCATTTCAACCACATGGACTTTTGAATTAGTCTTTTTGTCAGGATTTTTTTTTATTCCCAATCTATATTCAAATTCGTCTATCAAACAGGTTGTACAAAACTGGGTACATGTTGCAGCCGCCCTCTTATTCTGTTTGTTTAAAAATTCAGGCATTCAACTTATAAAAACCGACGCAAAGGTAAACAAGTAAAAAAAAAATATTGTTATACACAGCTCTAGAGAATTTTTATGATTATGTAAATTTTCTAAACTTTTATGCCGAGTTGCCAGGTGATATATGCAAAATTTAACACCATTTAAGTAAAATTATTTCAGGACACTTCAGTTCTGCGTACATGTCACAAAATAAATACTTGAGCGTATAACAATATTCCTTAGGAAAATCAGGATTATAATTAATAGAACCATAGAATTGTTTTAAATTTTAGCCCTCTCCGCAAACAATTTGCTTATTGTTCGTTGCAAGAAAGATTTAGTGCAACAGTATTCTTTGAAGTTGAACCTGTGAGAATGGGTAAGCAAAATACCCACACATGTATGCTATTACAGTACTGTACACACACAGTATATATATATATATATATATATATATATATATATATATATATATATATATATATATATATATATATATATATATATATATATATATATATATATATATATATATATATATATATATATATATATATAGATAGAGAGAGAGAGAGAAAGTCAAGTCCTTTTAACCTTGCTCTCACTTACATATATGAGTTACCAGGAATCTGACAGTTTCTAAAATATTCACAACGCGTTGAAAGGAGCTCTGTCTTACGAAAGTATTTAATAATTTCATTCAAGGTGAGCTGTTAAGTGAAGGAAAGTGAAAGTTCTCTGCTTCGTAATTAAGACCCCCGTTACTTTAAACAGCCGTATATGTTTCCTCGTGTGTTTCTGTGTGTGCCAGTGGCGTATTTAACTACCTAGTGACCTTTGCAGCACGTAATTCGTGCTTTTCAGGTGCTATTTGTTTCCATGTTTCCTCAACATATGATCTATTGCATGAGAGGGTGGTTGGTGGAATAAGCAACCATAGCATTTAACAGCTATGGGCTGGGGGAAGAAAGGGCGTTGGGTGGTTGGTGGGTAAGCGATGTCAGGCAACCGATCGAGACCGCAGGCATAAAAAAAAAAAAAAAAAAAAAAAAAAAGTCCAGCAATGGCTACCCCATACAAAAATGGGAAAAAGCACGTTTTACTCCATTTAGCTGATGAGAGTAGCGTGTAATTGACTCATAGAAAGGACGGCGTGGTAATCCTCTACAAAAGAAAAACAGGTAAAAAATGCTCTGAAGTTTCTTCAGCGCAATCGAGTTGTCTGTATAGCGTACAGTCAAGACCACCGAAAATAGGTCTATCTTTTGGTGGTCTAGGTATAATGCTGCATGAGCCGCGGCCCATGAATCTTTAACCACGGCCTGGTGGTGGCCTGTCCTGTTCGTTGCCAGATGCACGATTGTGTGTAACTTTAACATTAAATAAAAATAAAAATAATCGAGGCTAGAGGACTGCAATTTGGTATGTTTGACGATTGGAGGATGGATGATCAACATACCAATTTGCAGCCCTCTAGCCTCAACAGGTTTTAAGATCTAAGGGCGGACGGACAGACAAAGTCGGCACAAAACTTTTCTTTTACAGA
>NC_089784.1:20663003-20700503 GCF_040412425.1 Macrobrachium rosenbergii | reverse complement strand
AATGATGTTCAAAATCTACAACTCAGAGCTGAGTGTGAATGACTATACTTTCTGGCACAGAGTACTGAGTTAAGGAAATCTATAATGTACGGTGAAATGGCAATTTATTTACATGTATGGGGTATTCTTCTCTCTCTCTCTCTCTCTCTCTCTCTCTCTCTCTCTCTCTCTCTCTCTCTCTCTCTCTCCTCAATCGATTAATGGTAATCCAAATAGAAAATTCAAAGATGAAAGCGGATGACTTTACTGTATGGCAAAGACTACTACGATGAGTAAATGTAGTACGTCTGATGACACTGCGAAGGATTTGCATGTAATAATGTAATACATAAATTTCAGTTCGAAAATCGCCTAAGACTCTTTCTAAATCCAGCTATAAACATCTTTTTGCAAGCACTTAAATATAAGAAAATCTTTGTGTAATTAAATAATATGCAGTAGTTCGCAGACATGGATGCAAATGAAATTTTTAGTCCCATAAAATCACTATTGACACGACGAAACAGTGCATTTCGATTAACATTCTCCTGCTCTGTAAATCTGTGGTCGGGATTACATAGGACTGTTAATCGAAATATACGGTTTTGTTGTGTAAAGACTGGTTTTATAAAAACGCTGTCAGATTACAGTAAAAGACATTTGAAGATACAAATGCCTGACATCTTCGTGGAATGCAGTCTGTACTCAAAAAGATAACGGCTGGGTTTCTACATTCTTTGTAAAAACGGGCAAGATCTGCATAAATACTCATACAGAGGAATATTGACCTCTGTTTTAGTCTACTCCTTTTTCCTCCTTTAGCCCTGAAACATTCAACGTGTCGAAAGGTCTGCCGAAACTTAGGCCAGTTTAGATCTTCGTGCTAGACGAACAGACAGGAAGGTATCCTAGGAAACGTAGTATCCTTCCGTTTTCGTTGGCGGGAGCAAAGATTACGGAGGTAATGGGGATCTGTGACCCCAAATAAAAGACAAGAGGAAAAGTAAGGAAAAGACGGTCGCATGACAAAACAAGAAAAGGCTGACTTTTGCCTGGCGCCCGGCTATAAAATATTTCTCGAGTGGGATGAGAATATACAGGTCAGGGATTCTTTCTTATATTGCGGAGAAGGAGGAGAATAAAATATTCTAAAACGTTTTTGGTGAAATAGAAGGTAATGCGGAGGAGAGCGTGCGTATGCGTGCGCCTTTGGAAAAGAAGGGAAAATATGATCTCGTGTTAATTGAAACGCGAATAAGGAATGCCACCCTTGCGTGGAGAGTTCTTTGAACGCACTGCAGGCGTTGCCGCGTTCGTTTTGTTTCTTTTTGTTACGAAATTCCTGAAGATTTTATGGGAAATAAAAGTGCTTGAAAGTGTTGCTTCTTGCTTCGAGGAAAGCATAAAGTGTAGACTTCTTGTGTTCAGAAACGTAAGATTAAATTAAAAGGTTGGTTATTTACAAAAATAAAAGTAAATATTTGATTCGTTTGTCATTCATGACGAAGCTATTTCCGACCACAGAAAATGATAGCTTCAAACACACAAGACTAAGATTTATCTTAGCACTGGGACCAATGAGGTCATTCATCGCTGAAAAGGAAATTGAGCAGTAAAAGTTTGGAAGGTGTAACAGGAGGAAAACCTCGCAGTTGCACTATGAATCAGTTTTTAGGAGAGGGTGGAAAGTAAGATGGAAGAAAGAGAATTTGAAAGGAGGTACAGTAAAAGGACGAAAGGGCTTGCAGCTAGGGGCCCAAGGCACGCTGCAGTAAACCTAAAGTAATGCTTGCAGTGCCCGCAGGAGGTGCACTAACGGCGCTATCCCCTATGGGGTCAACTGATTTTTTCGATTAATTTTACTTGCTTTAAATTTCTTCAAGACTGTAAAAAGCAAATGCATTCATGTTTAACAAGAAGCATAAATGAGGTAAAATTTTCCTTAATTCTTACGTTTAGTGTACCAGAGTGAAAGGAAATATCACTGCAAGATAACATATCAAGAAAAAACACAAATAATCAACAGTACTATGTGATGTTGTTGTATTTAGAAGACTAGCAAAAAAGATATTGCACTATTAACAGCTATCGGCGTTTGTTCCATTTCCATGAAAGACAAAGGAAAACGATAAACAAACCGTTACTATTACCTGCTCCGGTTCATTATTTCTTGCTATTATTTTGTGAGATGACATTGTGAGTATTCAAGTGTACAAATACACGATAGTCATGACGTTTATGAAGCTTATGGCCAGCTGCTTTGCCTTTTCATACTTTTGTAGGACTTTGCATCAATTAAAAGCATTCCAATTTTAGACTTTCGGTTATTATTGTGTTATTTAGACTGGTTATTATTATTATTGTTATTATTATTATTATTATTATTATTATTATTGCAAACCAAGCTACAACCATACCTGGAAAAGCAGTTGAATAGAAAAATAAAACTATACGAGACAGGAGGAAGAAAACGAAGAACTAATCTACAGTACATGAAAGTGTCCGACGCAATTCGTACTTCATAACTAAAGTCATTGAGGTTCCTTCACAATCGTCATTTGAAAAGATACATATTACTTTTCAGATAACCTAACACTTGTCTACAGACATTTGTTAACGAAGAGTCCCTAGTAGGCGCTTCCTTCATCACAGGGCTACCAGTCAGATTCTTGCGAGCGACATACACCCCAACACTCCGTGTACCTCGTCAGTTATGGAAGTTTTTCATCGACTTATTTCTCATCTGCTGATTAATTGCGCACGGAGGTGTCAGATCCCTTTCATGTAATATCTCTCCAGGAAATATTCGTCCTTGAAGAACGCGCTACAGTTGCCTTCCATTCAGAACGGAATCACAAAACAAGAAAGAACCCCTGAGTACAGCAGTGCCCGGGCCGGGATGGTTAGAGTTCGCCTCAATTTGCATGAGAATGTACGACGCTATGAATGCGGGCACAGGGCCATGAAAAATTGCAGTATGCTGCACGAAGATACTGGAGAGTAGCAATGTTCACCAATTTCCATGGGAGCCCTGAGTGGCAGGAGAGCCTGCCACTTTGCATGAAAGCAATCTACGGTTGGACTTCTTTACTTGATACGGAATTGTAACTGTTTCGAGAATTCCAAGGACACTAGAGACGAAAAATACCTATTGAAGGATTAATGAAACATTGAAGTATCTCATATATATGGTAATTTTTGAGTCGAAAGAAAATTAAAAATATTCATGGAATTCAAATAACGCTGGAGATAACAGACGGCAGTGCCAGATTAAAGGAAAGTATGTAGAGATCATTCAGTAAGTAACTTAAAATCAAGACTTTCAATTGCTTTTACCTACCTCTACAAACATGCGCGAGAAAGTGTCTAATTTCAGCCTGTTTTTGTTCAGGTCTCTAGCTTTTATTTCATCTTTTTTTTTTTTTTTGTAGAGGGGGAGTCAATGGCCTCAAAATTTCTTTCTAATTTCATATTGTCATTTTTAGTTTTCTGTAGAAGAAGACTATTGAGATGTCTTTGTCCGTCTGCCTTTTTCTGTCCTCACTTTTTCTCCGCACTTTTTCTGTCCGCCCTCAGATCTTAAAAACTACTGAGGCTAGAGGGCTGCAAATTAACATGTTGATCATCCACCCTCCGATCATCAAATATACCAAATTGCAGCCCTCTAGCCTCATTAGTTTTTATTTTATTTAAGGTTAAAGTTAGCCATGATCGTGCGTATAGCAACGCTATGGACATGCCACCACCAGGCCGTGGCTGAAAGTTTCATGGGCCGCGGCTTTTACAGCATTATACCGAGACCACCCAAAGATAGATCTATTTTCGGTGGCCTTGATTATACGCTGTACAGAAAACTCGATCGCGCCGAAGAAATTTCGGCGCATTTCTTACTTGTTAAGAGTTGTCTGGTATTCAAACTCTGTGGTTTCATTGCGTATGTCCACCAGAAAGAGCACCAATAATATTCCTCTCGATATCGAATGCAGCAAAACTTAAAAACATTGATTTCTTGGATAGAAGAGAAAGCAGCTTTTTAGCATTAAGTACGACGTATTTCTAGTACAGTAGCTTATTCGAAATCTATTGTTTTATATTTATCCCATAAATATTTATAGGAGTAGAACGCTTGAAGCTTTTAACATTCTTCCGAATATTGGACACCTTAACGATTACTAGAATCTGAGACACACAAACACACACACCTATATATACACATGTATGTATGTTTGCATTTATGTAGGTACGTATGTATGTATTTATAGATGCATCTGTGTATTTATGTTCATATTTATCCTTTTTCAAGTGCATGTGTACATTTCATTTGGGGCATTAATGTTTGCGTTTTACTAAGAAAACAAATATGAATATATAATGCAAGTTCTCCTAATAAAGCTGTTATTGTTTATTATACGAACACAACACACTTTTATGGGGGCGAACGTAGGTATTAAAAATTCTTGGTAGCTTGAATATGCGTACTGTCCTATGTAAATAAAACTGGAAGTCAATTAGTACACCATGAATTGCATAATGTGTTCCTGTCTTCTTTTTTTATCGTCCAGCAGGACGATACAATCGAAATAAGCCCATTTCGGGTTTGAGTTTTCTGTAAAAGAAAAACTATTGTGCCGGCTTTGTCTGTCCGTCTGCACTTTTTTCTGTCCGGCCTCAGATCTTAAATATTACTGAGGCTAGAGGGCTGCAAATTGGTATGTTGATCATCCATCCTCCAATCATCAAACATACCAAATTGCAGCCCTCTAACCTCAGTAGTTTTTATTTTAAGTTTAAAGTTAGCCATAATCGTGCGTCTGGCAACGATATAGGACAGGCCACCACCGGGCCGTGGTTAAAGTTTCATGGGCCGCCGCTCATACAGCATTATACGGAGACCACCGAAAGATAGATCTATTTTCGGTGGAATTGAGTATACGCTGTACAGAAAACTCGATTGCGCCGAAGTGTTTCTTCGGCGCATTCTATACTTGTTTCTTTAGAAGTTCATTCGTTTCATATATTTTTTTTTAAGCGAGGCTGGTTTCGTCCGGGCACTCCACCAAAGAGATTTTTTTCGTTCTCGTCTAGACGCGGGAATTTTTATGAACTCTTTTATTAAACGTTGTTAAAGACTCAAGGAAGACTGCTGAAAAGATTTGCTGCATCACCGCCCAGGGTCAAGGGCATTACTTTATCCCGTTGCTCCTGATGGAAAACATTCGTGATTCTAATGCTTCTGAGAAGTTGAATCTCGTATTCCTTTCGGTTTTGCATTTACCTCTAATCCAGCCTGTTTATTATACCTTTTGTTTTTGTCACGTATGTATGTATATATATATATATATATATATATATATATATATATATATATATATATATATATATATATATATATATATATATATATATATGTGTGTGTGTGTGTGTGTGTGTGTGTGTGTGTACAAATATATACACATGTATACATATGTATATACATTTACATATAGGCATATTTACTGTATATATATACATATGTAAATACATATAAATATGTATATATATGCATATACGCGTGTGTGTATATATACACAGTATATATATGGGTGTGGGTTGAAGGGACTCACCAATTCTTTTAAATCCTTTTTCATACTTTTAAGCTTATGGGGTATAAAATAACAGCTGCTTCTTTCCTGACAGTTCAAAAAAGAAAGTTAAAAAAAAATGGATTTCCCCAATAAACTAGAGCATTCGGCCAAACTCTCCTTCCATACCAGAGGACACAGCCTTAAATAAGCCCAAGTCTTCTACAAAAGTAATTGTTATTTCTCCTCTCCGTACTGGTTCCTGACTCTCTCTCTCTCTCTCTCTCTCTCTCTCTCTCTCTCTCTCTCTCTCTCTCTCTCTCTCTCTTTTAAGGCGACGTAATCATCTGGACTTTATACAGTTTATGAGCACAGCAAAACTTTCTGTAACTTGTGACTCTGTTGAAAAAAAAAGAGTAAAAAGAAGTGTTATTTGTTGCAAAATCGCACATAAAAACAGGTAACATAGACAAACATGCACTTGTTTTTTTAAGAGCAAAATTTTCTAATCATTTGTAGAATGCATAGGAAGACGGCATTGTAAGCACACAACCAAATACAACCACACGAGTGTATATATTATATATATATATGTATATGTATATATATAAATATATAATATATATATATATATATGCATACATACATACATACATACAGTATATATATATATATATATATATATATATATATATATATATATATATATATATATATATATATATATATATATATATATATATATATATATATATTATATATGTGTGTGTCTGTCTATCTGTCTATTTGTCTTTCTGCATGTGTGCATAAAATGCTAGTACGCCAAACACATTCCACATGCGTTCCTGTATCGACATACATGCACAAAGGTGCCTGCACGCACGCGCACGCACGCGCGCGCGGAAAATCTCGCCCGAGAACGAGTACCATTCATAAGCATCCACATCAGCGGCTTTCGGGTATTAATGAATTCATTTCCATATCTAATATAACGCGCGGAACAAAGATTTAATGAAAAGAAACAAAGGAATACATTATGGGGATTAAAAGCAATAAAGCAGCTCTCCCCCGCCAGATGTATGCGATGCGCTAATAGTTGCAGGAGACCGTAAACGTCACACGCCAAAAGTTATGAAAGCAACGAAGCAATTTACGAAATATTCTCGAGCAAAATTTAAGGGAAAAGACCGCAAATACAAGACGCAACGAATGACTTCCGGAGATTAGCATGTAATTACAGTGTTTCGCACGCGACTCTTGCCGATCTCTTTCACTCGCGTAGGCAACGCCCTTGCTCGTCAGCCCTGCCATGGCTATTTCTCAGAATGTGGAGGAGGTTCTTCGTATGTATGTTGTGTGTTATGTTTGCTGCATGGTAATTGTTAAAGAAGAAGAAGAAGAGAGAGAGGGAGATGTAAAGAATGCTGAAAGGGTTCTTCTTACGTACGTTGTGCATTATGATTGCTACTTAGTAATTTTTAAAGGAGAGAGAGAGAGAGAGAGAGAGAGAGAGAGAGAGAGAGAGAGAGAGAGAGAGAGAGAGAGAGAGACTTTGAAGAAGGCAGAGAGGTAGAGATGTTAAGCAGTAGTGATTCTTGTTTTTTAATAAATATATAAAAGTCCATAAATAATAATAATAATAATAATAATAATAATAATAATAATAATAATAATAATAATCGACTGACTGCTTGATTGGGTTCACACAGAGCTAGTAGTTGTAGTAATACTAGTATAAGAGTTAGTTATAAATATCATAATTAAACCACAACGGCCTGTCCGCATTCTTATAATTAAATATCAAGTACAGGATCCTTTGCCCAAACTATATGAGAACGTGCCTCTGGGAAATAAAGAACGTAACTGTGTCCAGGAAAGAATGTGACGGGAGAACGAAGCAAAATGACAATCTAATTAGCATCCGGAGGGGAAGCAAACAGCCATAATTGCTACTGTGCACGACACCATTCATTGGTAATCACTGCTCCAGTCTGTTTGTGCGTTTGTGTGTGTGTGTGTGTATGTGAGCGAGCATGTGTGTGTGTGTAGGTGTGTACGTGAGTGTACTTTTATGTTCGGGTGTATGTGTGTGTTGGAAAAACCCTTTCGAGAAGCTTGATTAAGTTTCTCAAAATGAAAATTTTCATATTCTTTCTTTATCATTTGAATATTTTTCCATAGGTGCAAATTAAAATTCAGTTTCTAATAACCTGATTAATATCTAAATATTAAAATATTTTGTATATTTTTTCTTTGCTATTTTTCCAAGAGCGCAAAATAAATTTCCCTTTGGAAACGCATGATGAAATTCTTATTATTAAAATAATTTTACAGCTTGATTTTATTTAGTATTTTTTCCAGGGCTTCATATTCCCTTTAGAGTAGTATGATTAACATTTAAATGTTAATATTGATACAAAGTATATTTATATAAGTATTATTTTATTATTTTCTTCAGAGCAGAATTGAAAGGTGCTCTCCAACTCACTGTAATCGATTTTCTCAGTGATCCAGTGATTTATTCTTTCAGGGTAAGCAACGCATGATTGATCACTGGTTTATTTGGGTGTCCTACGATACTGTTCTACTTCATTATTCTGTTCAATGAGGGTAAGTGGAACATCATTTATTTGTTTGCTGCTTAACCAGCAAATTCATATAACACTACAAATAAGTGCCCTGTTATCCAATCTGCATTTCATTTTTGAACCTTTTCAATCTGTAAAATAAAAATATCATAATTGGCTCAATAGATATTAGCGTTATTTCCAATTGAATAATAAATTATGATCAACAACAAGTCTTTCAGCATATATAGAGGCAATTCTCAGGTCTGAATGTATCGATGCAAATGAAATGCCTGTATCAGTTTCATATGAAATTTGAAGTATCGTATAAACTGTGTAACATACTGTATAATATATGCCACCACAGTGTCGATTTCTGAGCCTCTGCATACTCCATGTATTGATAAGAATGCATGCGTTTAATGTAAGCTAAACTGGACTTGGGTTCTAGTTTTCACTTCCAAATTAACGTTCTATGGTAAACATTATATCAGTGGGACTTAATGGACAGGGTTATGTTTCTATATATATATATATATATATATATATATATATATATATATATATATATATATATATATATATACATATATATAATATGTGTATGTATGTATGCATATGTATATATATATATATATATATATATATATATATATATATATATATATATATATATATATATATATATATATATATATATATATATATATATATATATATATATAAGGGACCGTTGTGTTTAAAAGGTGTAGAAACCACTCCGTTGTTTCTTTTTTCCTTCGTGGCATTTACCTTTATTTTTACATTCATCACGTTCCATATCTTCGTGAATCAGTTTTACATGTAAAAATACACACATACACACACACACACACACATATATATATATATATATATATATATATATATATATATATATATATATATATATATATATATATGTATGTATGTGTGTGTGTATTCATCAGGGTTCAGGCACAAGTGCCAAGGAAACAAACAGTGTCACAAAGAGACAATAATCACGGAATTAATTTTATAGGATCGAAGGAAATCATGTTTTTTAAAAGATTTGGTAGAAGGAATTTTAATAGAATCTTGCATAATTAAAAAAACTGTGATAACTTCTTAAATATCAGCCCAGGTTTATACTGTATACAGTTGATTAAATTTTAACGGAAGGTGTTTTAAAGCAAGTAGGTTATGAGGCATTACCATTGTTCGGCAAGTGTTAGCAGTGTTTGTCTTTTTGGCATTGTTTGTCTTACCACGAAGTCTTCTTGTGACTCGGTGTTTGTTTCGTAGGCACTTGTACCTGAACCCTGATTGAGGTGTGCAAATACACGAAAGCGCCTGGCTGGAGTCATCTCTTTTCATCCTTACCCTGGCTTAATGCATGTTTAACATCACACGTCTTCAGTGATTTGTTGCAATGTATGTATGTATGTAAGTATATATATATATATATATATATATATATATATATATATATATATATATATATATATATATATATATATATATATATATATATATATATATATATATATATATATATATATATATATATATATATATATATATATATATATACATAACATTATATATATATATATATATATATATATATATATATATATATATATATGTATATAGAAAAACATACATACATACACACATATATATACATATACATATATGCATAAAGAGCAAAATCAGGACAACATCCTCTATAAAAGAAAAGCATTTAAATAAACCGCAGTAAACTCAGTAAAGTGTATTTTAGGAAAGTTTCATAAATAGATTATTTTGCTGTAGCAAAAGCCCGTAATTCTCAAAATAACTCTGATCATGAAAAACGCCTTATTGTTAACAAAATCTGATTGAAATCCCGACCTTTTATCATACGCATTTATGCCTTTTTCTCCTTTTTCCCCCCCCTTTTTTTCCTACTCGTCCAGCAAAAAAAAAAAAAAAACCAGAAAAAAGTATTGACGAACTGGTGAGCAAAACACAAGTCCTCATAACGTTGACCGAGCAGCAATTCCCTAAAAGCAAGAAACTTCATAAGTCTAGATTGACTTTTTTTATTAGATATAAATGGGAGAAAGTATAGTAAATAGCACAACTTCTCTGAAGGACTTTTCTAGGACTTATTTCTTTGCGAGAGAATTCTTGGGTTCTGGTGAAAGGAGGAAGTTTTTTGTTTTTTTTTTCTTGGTACATTCTGTATCGCTCTTCCTTTTCCAGTCTCCCATTGTGATAAGGAATGAAACATTTCTTGTGGTTGTGAAAAATATTTGATGGTTTTACTCTTACTCAGTGTTTGAATTATGACAAAACTCATCTATAATTAGATTTCAGTGACGATATATTGACGAACAATAAACACTTTACAAAGAAGCAAAGTCGGAGCATGTGAAAAACATTCCGACCTGACCGTGAGCATACAGCGGGCTTGCTAAGTACTGTATATTCAGATAATCGTTTTCCCAAGACTGTTTTAACAATAAAAAGTTGTCCTTCGGCTATAAAAAAAAGAAAGTTCAAGCTAGACTGCGAAAAAAAAAACACGTCTCCATTTAAGATCAACAAGTACCTATACATTGTTTACTTTTTCTCATAAAACTGAAAATTCAACACAAAAATACCTAAAATAAGACATATTACAGTTAATTCAGACTCGGACAAAACGTATCCACAGGGAATAAGCATACGGTATTAATCGTTCTCCACAATGCACAAACATCTATGCCTACAAACAACAAAACGAACACCATTCACTTTCATTAAACGAAGCAAAATGCAAATAAGAAAAACTTTCTCTCTCGGTAAGGAGGGATGAATTTGTTCTCACGAAACTCAGAGATGAAAAAGTCTTACCAGTTTCTCCTCCCACCCCAAACGTGAGAATACTCCCGATCTAATAGCACCGACTGGAGTTGTGAACTGAATAACTCGTCCTTTTTCACCTCCTCCCGATAAAATGTATTTTGAGTATCATACGTATAGGCGCTTAAATTCTGGCGAAGGTGAAGAACTCGTGGGTGAAATCCTTATTTTCAGGCAATTCTGGTCGTGAGGGACAATTAAAACTATAATCAGGCGCTCTTCAATCTAAAGCAAATATTCAGCTAGTATGAACAGCAATATTCGTCTTACGATTTGCATTTCTATTGAGAGAAATTCAATGTTTTGACGAGTCGCTGAAGCAGCTATTAAAATACTCGTTGGCAACTCTACTGTCATTGTTTACGTCAGAGTGGCTGAAGATTTTCCTACAGCATAGTCGGGAAATTCCCAGGTGAAAACTTTCTTTGTGAGCTATTGTAGGCACGGTGCCCTAAGGGAATCTTTCTCGCAAGAGACAGGCGTGATTACGTTTTTGTGAGTATCTGACGTATTTAAAATTAATGACACTCACATTCGTTCGTTCAAAGCGGGGACGGACCGAAATACACAAAAAACGAATACAAATTTGTTTTATATTTATTTTAATATTATACATATCTTATGTACTTTATGTATGTATTACACAACAATATGCATAAACACGCGCATACATATACACACACACACACACATACATATATATATATATATATATATATATATATATATATATATATATATATATATATATATATATATAATATATATATGTGTGTGTGTGTGTGTATGTGTATGTATGTGTGTGTAATAGATATATACACACACAGCATATATATATATGTGCGTGTGTGCGTGTATGTGTGTTTGTGTTACATACGTTATCCTCCCAAAGAACAGTATTATCGGTTGCTGGCACAAGTTTATAACATCAATTTGAACGTATGTCACAGGGAAATTACGAGTGATCGTCATTTACACATATGTGTGATGCTTAAGTATTTCTGTCGTATAAACAAGGTCATCTACTGACATTTTCTCAACTTGTATAAAACCGAGGTTTGATACACAGAAGGGAATGTTAATTTCGACAATTTTAATTTCCTGTCCGGACGTCATCATTTCCGAAAGGAAAAACCTACTCGGAAATCGAGGGATTGTTTGAAAGTATGAACGTGTGTGTGTGTATATGTATATATATATATATATATATATATATATATATATATATATATATATATATATATATATATATATATATATATATATTCTTATTTACATGTATATCCAAGTAGAGATGTACATATGACTTCCAGTGAACGTAGCGAGAAGCAAAACTCCTTACTGGAAGAGCATAACGAATAATCATCTCCAAGATGCTGTGGTTCGCGGGATGGACACTTCATTTCGACCCTTTTCATCTCCCACAGATATCTCTCCCCTCAGGAAAGAATGGAATGTTATGGAGAGCGACACCTCCCTAATAAGAAAATATGTCCGTAAAGTTGAAGAACTCTATTTTCGTTTCTCATTAAAAGGCTGAGAAGAGTTTCCCTTCATAATGCGTTCGGCAAGATTGTATGGATAACATGTACAATCAGCATCAACACAATTTATACACGTACGGTACCTTGAGAAGTCTATCTTATCTTCTATATGTATTCAGGAAGAGTTTATGGATAATATTTCCGTTCAGGGTACTTTAAATGGTCCCTTAGATCATCTGTTGGCAGTTTGGCAAAATAGTACTAAGAACTCAAGGTTATTTTTAGCTTTGAGGCTGCAAGTGATATATACAGATACACACACACACAAATATGTATATATATGTTAAACGGCCCCGGGTTCTGAGGGCCATCTTTATTGAGGTGTATCTGTTTTAAGAACAGAATCAGACATCTCACTTTCCTTGAGATGTCTCTGGTAGCCGTGACTCCTTCCTTGGGTCAGCAGATCCTTCTCCTCTGTCAAACTTCTCTCACTAAACCTATCTTTACACAAAGGCCTACTGAAATGAGACGCTGATATACAAAACTAGACTTCATTGACAAATTTAACGAAAGTGATTCAGCAAAAGCTACGTTCATGAAATGCAGTGATTCACATCCCATATCAATGGAATTCATAACTAGAGGAAATACCGTTTCACAAATAAGCATAATCATTATTCTGTGCCGAGCAGTACTAGTGAACAACACCCTGGTCATCCAGCAAAGTAATAAGGTCATAAAGACCACAAGAAATGTCATATCGTATGTGAGAGTAAAAAAACACCACTTCCAAATATTCGTCGCTCCCAGGACAATGTTCGAATTCCTGTAGAAAGAAATACATCTTTATAATAAAACCTGAAATTAATGTACATATTCAAGACAGAAAAAAATGCACACATGGACAATTTCATTATGTAGACATCGTTTGGTTTCACTGCTTCTCAACCGGGGATTTTCCCTCTAAAGTCTGGGAAAGGTATTAACCCTTCGTTAGTACCCTCACTGCTTGAAACACTGTTAGTACCCTGGGGTATTTGAACACCCCAATCTTAAATTTCATGTCCTGTTCCTTATCATTACATGATGTTCATTATGTTTTCTTTGTGAGTTTTTATAGTTACCAATAAGTAAGAAAATCTACATTTGCTGATACTGAAGAATACTTTTGTATCAGATCAGGCCAATCCCATAAAATAGTTAAATTTCGACTTGCGTCATACCTTTACAGGGATAAGGAAATGAAAATATATATTAAACATATTTATTTTTTTCATATCAACAAAGGCAATATCAATTAACAGTTATTAATACATATGAACTTGTATAAAAGAGCAGAAGAGTGAAAAATAACAGAATTGTTCTTATATTGAGTTGCACGTAAAAATTATAGTCAATGTATACATAGATTATTTTAGTCTGATTCATCTCCTGATTGGTCCCCTTCACATGCTGTGCAACTAACAGACAACTTGCTGTGATCATTGCAGACATGTTTACCACAACTTGTACACAATGTTTTGACTTTACGGTCACGTGACCTGTCACAAAATGCGCATCTTTTTGCGCTTCGTAACATTGGCGTCTCCGTGGTTGCAGCAGTTTCTGCACCTTTGGCAACAATCTTCCAATTCCTGTTCTAAGGTCCTTTTAGACGTATGTTCTGCATTCTCCCTCTTCAAATTATCCTCAATGAGTTGCATACTTATGCTCTTGATGAAAAATCTTCGTTTTAGTTTGTTCTCAGGCTTGTGACTGTATAAAACATATGCATTTATTGTTGAAACATTCAGCAGACAGTAAAAACAGTCAAAGGCCAACGTCTGCTGTTTCTTGAGGTGTCATACTCTCCAGCCATTTGATCAACCATATCTACTCCACCTTTGGTAGCATTGTAGAAGGTGATAATATCTGGCTTCTTATCATCACCAGAGGTTGGATCGATTTTATCATCAAGATGCATACTACTGAGGAGAACAACATTTTTCTTTTTTTAGTATCCGGGACATATGAAACAAGAGTAATCTTATTTGAAAACCCAAACATGCTGCTACGCCTACCCTCTTCTTCACATCTAAGAATTCTAAAGGAATCTCGCGTTTATTCTTTCTAAGAGTTCCAACTGCAGTCAACTTATCTTCATCAAGTAATTTTCTTATAAGTGGGTAAGTGGTATACCAGTTGTCAAATGTAACATTTCGCCCTGATCCAGAGATTTCAGAGATAAGTCTTGTAACTACACTAATTGATGAGTTATCTACCTTGAATGGGCCATCAGGTTGTTTGCCAGCATATATTTCCATTTTACAAACATAGTAAGTTTTAGCATCAGCCAATGCCTGTATTTTTATTCCATATTTAGCTGGTTTATTTGGGATGTATTGTCTAAATGGACATTTTCCTCGGAAAGCTATAAGCATCTCGTCAATGGTTACAAACGCTGATGGAGTATAGTTCTTCAGACAGTTTTCAACAAATATACTAAAAAGTTCTCTTATTGGGGCTAGTTTATCAAATTCCCTTCTAGCAAGTCGTGTTGCTTTATCATCGAATCGCAAACAACATAACGATGCAGTGACATTGTCAATCTAAATATCTCAACACCAGTGCCATCGGGATTCCATAGATCATCAAGGTTCATTCTGTTGCTATGATATATTCCTGCTAAGAGAACTAAACCAAGAAATGCTTTCATTTCCGTTATATCACTGTCTCTTGCTTTAGTTGATTGCTTATAATTCAGCCTTTTTTTTCTTGAATAACAATATTAGTCTTCTGAACCAATAGATCAATTATTTCTGAGATATGAAGAGTCCCTAAAAATCAATAGGTGTCTTCGCATTCAGTGCTAGTCCTTTTGGTCCTGGTCTCTCTCGGATAATATTATGAGGCTGAGTGCGAGATGCTGTTTTGGGTACCTTTTCTTGCCACCATGTATTCTTATCTTTCCCAAGCCATCCACCACATCTTGGCACTTTCTTGGGGGGTTCATCTTGTAGATCATCAGAATCAGTTTCATGGCAATCAAAATCAGAAACAACTTCATCCTCTTCCACTAAATCTGATTCCCTTCACTGTCATCATCAGGTTCACTTGGATTATCACATTCTTCCAACATCCTTTGTATCCTTTCAATATCTTTTTTCATAGTCATCCATGCTGTATATCACAAAATAAAAAAAGTTAAAAGTTCTTATTGCTTTGAAAAGTAATATTCTACAATACACAAATACAATGGAAAGGGAAAACTAATGACTAGATATGGAATTGTTTTGAAGTATATTCATCAGGATCATGAAGTAAGGAAGTTCAAGTTTCCTAGGTAAACATAACGCCGAAATCCAGAAAACTAATGAATGGCATGCTTAGTACCATGGGGTGATGTCACACCCCAAACCACAATAAATGTTTATATCCCTAACTGTGTAAGGAATGGGATTATGAAATTCTCAGTAATTTATCTTCTCACTTATTTAGGAAGGTACTTGGGAGATAGACCATGTCAGTATATCCAACTCAAAATTATAAAAAAAAAAAAAATTGTGGGGTGTCCAACAACCCCAGGGTACTAATGAAGGGTTAATGTCACTGGATGTTCTTGCTCACGTTCTATGGCCGTAAATAACATATCTTCATGCTGGCAGTTTCTTTAAACACTACACCAGGCTAAAACCCATATCCGACACTAGAGATCGAAGCAGTCTCCCCGTGAGAGTCACTTTTCCTCTCATAAGTGTCTCATGGGAGATCGCACACACACACGCACATACCCCACTTCCGGTGCATCAGTTCAACGCCCTAACATGCTGTTTCCATGTGCCCGGACCACGATCAAATCGTTCTCTGCATCCGACTGAACAAATTCCAATGTCAGCAAAAATGAACCTGCCGTGAGAGCCACTGACAGGTCATCACATATCTCACTGTTGTCCAACGAGAACCCAGACTTAATATATATATAATGTGTAAATATACATATATGTATATATATATACATATATATGTATATATGTGTGTGTCACACATTACCACAGGTGAAAAATAAGAGACGGGGTGTACATCCTGACCGGTTTCGACTTTATTTCAAAGCCATTGACGAAGGACTGATACAGAGTATTAGAAGTCACAGTTATATACTGTATACTACAGTATATTTTTCACCTGTGGTAATGTGTGATAAATGAATCACGTACGTAAGTGATTATAATCATATATATATGTATGTACATATATGTATATATATATATATATATATATATATATATATATATATATATATATATACATATATGTATGTAAATATAAATATATATAATAACATACATATATGTATATATATATATATATATATATATATATATATATATATATATATATAGATATATATATATATTATATATATATATGTTAATATACATGTGTGTGTGTGTGTGTGTGTGTGTGTGTGTATATTATATAAATGTACAGTTGTATAAAAAAGAAAATAATCCAAACTGATCATCATTATTTATTATTTCAACGTTTATATATATATATATATATATATATATATATATATATATATATATTATGTATATATATATATATATATATATATATATATATATATATATATATATATATATATATATACATACATTGATAATATTAAAGAAAGATGATGATCAGTTCGGATTATTTGTTTTGTACTCTTTATACAACTGTACATTAACAATATGAAATATAATAACTTGGTCAGGGTACGGCATTATCCTAAAGGTACTGTGGCCCCATTAATTAGATTATACTAATTAATCTGTATATGATTTGCTTCAGGGCTACGTCGTATTACAAATTATTAAAACTTTATTATATCTAGCTTCGTAGAAGAGCTAAAAAAACATTCATAACTCAATGCAATATCCCCTTTCTGATTCTATTACGCGTAAATGCCAGATATATATATTCAGGATGGCAGATCTCTCTCTCTCTCTCTCTCTCTCTCTCTCTCTCTCTCTCTCTCTCTCTCTCTCTCTGTAACTACCCGAATACAAAATGCACTGCCTGTCAGAGCAGAACCCATCAAATGTAACAGAACATTGTATTCAGTCAAGCTCTATGAACATATTAATAGGTCGACTAATAGAAGACTCGTTCTTCTGTTAAACCTTCCTTTGTCGATTCAAAATTTTTCAGAGAGACCCGCGGTTCATTGAGGAGCTAAATATGGACCACCAAGTCTAAAATAATCCTCTAGAGAACGTAATCTTAAAAACAGAATTCCTGAAATTTGTTTATAGGCCAATTTAATACAGCCTGGAATGCACAGTATATTCTCTAACTATAAAGTACTGCAGGTATGTTAGGCTTAGTTTATGACATAATAATTAAAACGTTAAGTTTAGTACATATCTTCCATTGTCAGTTCTCTTATCCTAATCCACGTAATAATTTCGGTGCCTCAACTTGATTTTCGAGACTAGAATATGAGCCAAATCAGTATAATCAGTGCAATGTCGGTGCTGTAACTAAAAATCAATTAGATTGCCTTCTATATAGATTTCAATCTCCTTGTTATACACATGTTTACATTTAAAGATATCAATGCAGTCAGTTAATTTCTTTGCTGTTACTAAAACTTAATTAATTACTTTCTATGGATTTCATTGATAACAATATGTTTACTTTTAAAAGCTTCGTTAACCCTCTCACATTAATTTCCCTTATTTGATATATACAATTTGTATATTGTTTTGTAAAGAGTATTAGGTATTTGCTTACACTTAAGATTGCGTGTTACAAATTTTAGATTTAATGTTGTAAAGATGATTACTTATGAGAACCAAGTTGACATTCACTTTAATTTACCTTTTCCTGATCTATATGATTTCTATATCATGTTGTAAGTAACATTAGATATAGTGATAAATATTTTACTTGCAATTTAGATTGTTTGCCATAGATTTTGGCTTCCTTGTAAAAAAAAAAAAAAAAAAAAAAAAAAAAAAGAGAGAGAGAGAGAATGCTTGCGTTTGCAAACCTTGTTGGGTCTATCACATTAATTTACCCTTTCCTGTTACAAAATGCAGGCTGACTGCCAACACAAACATTTCCCCTCCTTTTTCTTTTCGCTCTTTGTTCATGTGTCGCTGCCAGTGCCAAAAGGCCTGCGACAAAAATGAAAACTGATACCAAGGCGAGAGAAAGAATAGCATGTGTGACACGGCCATTCACTTTTACTGTTCCCAAACGCAATACATGGCTATTAGAATTCTCTTTTTTTCCTTGGTACCCCTTTCGGTCGGTAGCTTCCTTTATGCTTTATATGCATAAATATGGATCATTATTCGTCAGTTTTATACAAATAATTTTTTTTTTTTTATTTTTTAATAAAGCGTTTTATATATAACATAACAGCCGCTTACCTTCAAGCTCCTATATGTTTCTGCACAGGTACTGGAGAATACTTTTAACGTCTGGTTCCCTTGCCGAGTCTCCCATGTATGTACTACGCCACTGGGCGGTATCCAGAATAGAGAAAAAAGTAACGAAGAACAAAGAGTGAGATTGAGGTCAGGGTCCGAATAGAATAGTGCAGGCAAGAGGATAACGAACTCGATAAAGCCAGAATTTTCTTGCTCCCTCACTTCTGAAGGCACGAGAAAAATGATGTCATTCTGTTGCAATTTTGAAAATAAAAAAAATCGTACGTAAAAGTCTAAACATTTTGAAATGTTGTAATGAGGAAAATGCAATTACAGTATATTTGCAAAAATTTTTTTTTTTATTTTGTTTGATTACAAGAGGGTGAAATGCTACTCGGTAATGATATCTCTTTCTCTCTTGTTCTGACATTTTAGAGTACATTTTTAGTTTGCCCCGAATTTTTATATATTTGTACTCAGTTTGCCATGAAAGAGCTGATGCATATTTGGAAACAAATAAAAAATATTAAAGGGGACGTAAGCAATTGGGAACATACCATAAAGAAAAAAAATGGGTTTAAAAGGGAAAACAAAATTTCTGTATTATTTTATAAAGAGTATTAGTTAATTAGGCCATTGCAGAATGTTGTAAAGTGAGAAACAAGTTGTTGCCATTCAATTTAATACCTTTTCTGATCTAAGAAGATCATGTTGTAAAAATTAGATATAGTGGTTATGCATTTTAATTGTTTGAAGTCAAGAAAAGTTTGCAAAGTTACCTGTTACAAAATAGGCTGACTGCCAAACAAAAATAGGAGGCCAAAAGCGACAAAAATGAAAACTGATACCAACAAAGAGTCCAAGGAAGAAGCCATTCACTTTTACTGTCCCAAAAAATGAGAAAGGTAGTTCCTTTATGCTTTATACAGAGGCAAATAATTTTTTAAGAAGCGTTTTATTTAACATAACACATAAGCTCCTATATGTTTCTGACAGGTAAAAATAAATTAATGTGTACTACGCCAGGTGATAGAGAAAAAAGTAACAAGAACAAAAGGAGATTGAGAGACATCATATCAAATTTTCTTGCTCCCCTCAAAGACAGAAAAAATCAATTTTGAAAATAAAAAAATCGTACGTAAAAGTCTATACATTTTGAAATGTTGTAATGAGAAAATTACAGTATATTTGCAAAAAAAAAAAAATTTTTTTATTTTGTTTGAGACCAAAAAAGCTAGGTAATATATCTCTTTCTCTCTTGTTCTGACATTTTAGAGTACATTTTTAGTTTGTGAGGCTAAAAAAATTAGGAAACAAATTATATAAACAGCAATTAATACCAAGAGAAGAAAAAATGAAATGTTTATATTATAAAAGGAGACCGTATAAGAAACAAAATCAGAGTTATTTGCCTACACTTAATATTGGTTACAAAAAAACAGATGTTTACTTATGAGAAAAGTTGACATTCAATTTAATTTACCTTTTCCTGAGGTTTCTTGATAAATATTTTAATTGCATTTTTAGTCGAATGCTTTTTCTATCACATTAATTTACCCTTTCTGTTACAAAATCAAACTGCCAACACAAAATAGAACTATCTTTTTCTTTGGTGGTGCCAGTCTGCGACAAAAATGAAAATAATCGAATTATGAGCCTGCGCCCCATGAAACCCTCAGCCTTTATGCTTTATATGCATAAATATGGTCGTCAGTGTTTTTTTATACAAGTAATTTTTTTTATAAAAGTCCTATATCGTTGCCATAATTTCTGCACAGGTACGATTATGGTTCCCTTGAATTTATGTACTACGCCAGAATAGAGAAAAAGTAAACAAAAATAAATTGAGGTCGGGGTCTGAATAGAACAGTGCAGGCAAAGGATGGGGCTGAGAAAAATGATGTCACTCTGTTGCAATTTTGAAAAATAAAAAGTTTGATGACATTTTGGAGTGTTGTAATGGAAAATGATCAGCATATTTTTTTATTTTGTTTGATTACATGCTACCTTTCTCTCTTGCTGACATTTTAGAGTACAGTAATTTTTAAGATCTGAAAGAGCTGATGCACCATAATTGGGAACAAATAAAAAAAAAAAAAAATTGCCGACACAAAAAAGTGCGGACAGAATAAAATGCGGACGGACAGCAAACAAAAGTCCAAGGAAGAAGTGAAAAATGAGAAGGGTTATGAACTGTTAGTTTTCTTAGGTGACGAGAACAAGAAAGGAGAAACATCTCAAAAGAGACAGAAAAAAAAGAAATTTAATGAGAGCAAAAAAGTTCGCTAAAAATTCGATTATATAAACTGAAAGTATATTTAAAGGAGACAGAAAATCAGAAGGGTTAAAAAAAGTGCAGGTTTCTTCGACAGTATTTTTAAAAATAGTGAACTATCTTTCGGTGGTCTCAGTAATCTTTTGAGCTTGAAACCCTCAGCCGGTCTAGTGACTATATTTGCCAGAAACGATTATGGCTGCTTAAATAAAATAAAAACTACTTGGCTAGAGGGTAAACATTGTTCTGTTTGGAAGCCTCATATTTTTTACCATCACAAGTGCGGACAGTAAAACAAATTTTCTTGTACCGAAAATAATTTAATAAAGTTCGTCTTATCAAAAAGTGTATTTTAAAAAAACTGTCGCCAGTCTCAAGCTCACATTTGAAAAATATTTGCCGCTTGTGGTTGTCCGGTCACCTCAAACTCAGCATTAACTTCAGTCTCAATCAAAAAAAAAAAAACAGTCGCAATTGTCTTATAGGTAATGACTGTTGACTTCATGAAGAGCCAGTGAAAACCATTGAAAACCATTCACCATTTTTATTAAATGACTTTTAGTGTTGCTCCCATACCCTGTATTCTTCAAGTAACTGTTTGAGATTAGTAACCAAAAGGCTAATATTCATGAAAGAGTTTATTTTTTCCTGGACACCTTTCTTCTTCTGCTGCAATTAAACAGGATTTAAAGATCTCACTATCTGTCAAATTACTCTAGTTTCGGCGCTGAATAAACCTGATGGGTTACGGCGCTTGGTCTTCAAGACCTAAATTTCATAATCAATCAATCAGTCAATCAACTTACTGTAGTTGTTTCACGGTTTTGTAAACTTTGTTTTTGGAGAATTTTTTGGGGAAGTGTTATTGCATTTTAATAGTTTTCATTTTTATGTCCTTTCCATCCCTTTGAGTCGGGAAAATTGTGGTGGGTGTTTGGTCTCGAAACAGTAAAAATACAAGGTACTCTTTTGGCACAGCTGAATAATATAGAGTTTTGCCAACTAATTCTTTGACGTCATCCACTCCGCACTGTTCCTTGAAACCACGACATTTCAATTGTATTTTTCTGCGTTATTCGCTTTAATCATGATGGATAAAATATGGGATTAAAGAAATAAAAAAAAGATTTTTCCCTCCACGTAGCGGGGTGTGCTTACAATTTAAGTTAATTTTGAAAACTTTAACAAAACGGCAACAAATGAGTTTAACGCGAAACAAAAAATACAGTGTGTATCATCAATTAAGGGTTTCATTGTAGGTTTGATATATATTTCTATATATATATATATATATATATATATATATATATATATATATATATATACGTGTATATATGTATACAGTGTATATATATATATATATATATATATATATATATATATATATATATATATATGTATGTATGTATGTATATATACATTTATATATAGAGAAGAGTACACACACACATATATATAGATATATATATATATGTACTCGTATATATACACACATATATGTATGTATGCATGCATGCATGAATGTATGTTAGTAGGGAGTTGGCCAGCGGGTGCAAGTTTGAAGACCCTGCTGTATTTGGGTGAGTGCCTATAATAATAATAATAATAATAATAATAATAATAATAATAATAATAATAATAATAATAATAATTATTATTATTATTATTATTATTATTATTATTATTATTATTATTATTATTATTATTATTATTTTACCTGCTTGCTTTATCTGAGAGTTATATTAGCGGCGATTCGCACTGCGTGGTACTGAGTACAAGAGTCATTCAGGTCTTAATAGAATTCCACCGTTCACTCGACCTTACCATCCCTTTGAACTACGGATTAGGAGAGGGAGAGAGAGGGGGGGGGGGAGGACGTACAAAACAACTTGCCGAGTCATCATGAGCCATTTGCCAGCTCCTCCATGACCCGCGTGGGTAGAGAGGAAGTTTAAGCTAAGCTAGTAGGTGGGTACATTTGGTCTTAAAGGCATTGAACAACCGTCTAATAATATGTCCCTTACTTGTGCTGTTCATTAGTCGCCTTTAAACCTTTATGCTGCCTATGAGTTACAGATCTTTATCATAATAATAGCTTCAACAACCAATACACATTTAATTGGAGTTTTAACTTTTAGAAAAGAAAATTATTGTAAAATATGTATAATTATAATAGGACACTGAACTCTTAATATAGAAATGTTCAGGACCATTGCTTTTAGAATTCACATTCATTATTTACATCGATTCTAAGTTTATTTTACAATTTAATTTTATAACTAATGTTCTTATAGAGATGGTTCTTTTTTACCAAAACTTTTAGTTTACGGATTTTGGAGTTAGTTCAGTGTTTTTTTTTTATACATTTAGGATTGTTTCCTTGATTTTGGTTGGATCAGTAACTCAATTGAGATTTGAAAACTCAGAGATGTTATTGCTTACGTATGTGGTAAAATTATGAGCAGTATGTCGAGTTATCCTATTACCTAATATAAAACAAGTAAAAAATGCGCCGAACGCAATCGAGTTTTCTGTACAGCGTATAATGCCGTATGAAACTCAGCCACGGCCCGGTGGTGGCCTGTGTTGTTGGCACCTATAGCTAAAAAGTTAAGTATATCTTAGTTTAACCAGACCACTGAGCGAACCACATTATAGCGAGAAATGAATTTCTATCACGAGAAATAAATTCCTCTAATTCTTCATTGGCTGGTCGGAGACTCGAACTCGGGCCCAGCAGAGTGCTAGCCAAGAACTCTACCGACTCGTCCAACGAGGAACTTGGCACCTATAGCGGTTCCAGACACACGATCATGGCTAACTTTAACCTTAAATAAAATAAAACCTACTGAGGCTAGAGAGCTGCAATTTGGTATGTTTGATGATTGGATGGTGGATGATCAACATACCATTTTGCAGCCTTCTAGCCTCAGTAGTTTTTAAGATCTGAGGGCAGACAGAAAAAGTGAGGACGGGCAGGCAAATAGCCACCTCAATAGTTTTGTTTTACAGAAACTAATATCCGTGATAACTGTTCAAGAAATGAAAAGGATGTGTTGAAGGAAACATTAATCTTCGTATCATATACAGCCGCGTGCCACTAAGACAGTACCACAAAGATACGAATGTCACTGTGGAACTAAAAATAAGCATTGAAGAAAGCGCTCCCAACACTAAGGACGAACTGGTTCACGATCTCACAGGTGGGGAGTCCTAGAGAGAAAATGACTTTTGCGACAAAGATTAAACGAGGTCGTGTTACTGGGGTGCTATTTAAACTATTCTCTAGTTCTAGAGCTTTATTCAGAATTGAGTAAACTCCTTCCTAACCTGTACTTTCCTTTGGTATAGGATGTAGCCTTTCGGATTTGTGTTTTGCTCTGATCTGTCTATCGTACAGAAAATTCTGTGCCTTGGTTATAAAATCTAATGATACTCCGAGAAAATGCTCAACACTATCGCAGAAATCCTGACAGAGAATACAAAGGTTACTTACATATCCCATATATGGGTAGGTAACAAACTCAATTTTTGTTCCATTGTTACAAAGTAGCTATTAAACATAATTGCTAGTTTTCAAATAAACCTGTTTAGTGCCGCATTATGACCAAAAAGAATCAAACTTGAATGCCAGCCAATTTTAGTTCTTGTAATATAAAACAAAAAAAAAAAAAATCGTGAAAGAATAGCTTACTAAGTATTCATATGTGGACCCAAAAATAAAGACTGGCTAGTATATTTGTTCGAATATAGATAACTTGGATTGATAAACGTTTGAGATACCTAATGATTTTCTAAAATGCAACGTTTCACTTTTCTTGTGACAGGTTTTGAAATTCCATTTTGCAGAAAGACCCATGTATACTATTCACTCATTTGGAAAAAAAATTATTAATGTCACATTTGTATCTGAGCGAAATTTTATTTTAATATATTTATGAGCAACTTTTATACTATAAATAATGGATAGAAACATATGACTGATGGTTTTAATATGTTGTGTTATAAAAAAATGAATCGAAAGAGGAGAGAACTGTTATTGCTTTTTTTTTTTAACTAGAATAAAATTTACGGGAAATCCATTACGAATGATATTTGCAGTTGCTCTTTTCCCTAAAATTAAATGGATTATGATGCATTGCTCACATTTCTGAATAATTGTTTTTAACATAATTTCATTTGAGTACAAACCTACTTTACAAACATGCATGCATTTATGTATTTATACATATATATGTGTATATATATATATATATATATATATATATATATATATATATATATATATATATATATATATATATGTGTATATGTATATATATATATGTAGAATTTACTGGTCACTTTTTACCAGATACATATGTAATTGTAACAGCCACAACGCCTTCTTAAATTCTCTAATAGCATTTTGACTATTACAATTACACACACTTACACACACACACACACACACACACACACACACACATATATATATATATATATATATATATATATATATATATATATATATATATATCCACAATGAAAATGATAGGAGAAATAGATAAAATATATATATATATCTTTTAGACGATTACTATTACATATTTTGGCCATTTTGCTCCTTAAATGTTTTGGTAACAATTTATATTTTCACAGTTTTCTTAAGTCATACTTTAAGTCTTAAGTTGATTACGTAAGTACTTATTAAATCAAAACTTTTCTAAGACCTTTGATGGTGTATGCTTAATGGAAAATATTGTCCCATTTTTACGAATATACCAGGCATTTTGTGCTATTTCAGAACATACGGTATACTGTAAAATTGCTGGCTCAGAGTTTATAGCAAGAATGCAGTTTCATTTTTAAATGAGCGGATAGATTGTGGCAACACCTTTGACTCGTGTTCAAAAACAGAAACGGTATTAGCACCTGAGGATGACCTCGTTTTGCCAGGATTTGCACATAAGGCTGAAAAATAGTGTTGACTCCCATGCAGTAGTAAAAATTCTAGGGTTTGGATTTTCAATTCCAGAAACGTTCAACATCGTGATGAAGAGATGTTGCGTCAGACCTACAGGAGATTTCTGTCCGTCAGCTGGTTTTGATCTTGAGACTAAAGCATAAAGATGTCTTCGTGTTGGAATAACCTTTCAAAGGATCATTACGAAAAACAAGGAAAGAAACTCGAGTGAGCACAGATGGCTTTCATTTACAGAAAGCAGCCCCGAAAACAAATCATACCTGAATATCGAATGACCCTTTTCCATAAAACCTATTTCCTCTTTCAGAGGCATTTATTTCTTTGTCGCATTGCAACAATTACCGAGGCATTCTTCTGTTCCCGCCTTTTTCAGTTCGTTTGAGCACACTTGCTCCCTCGCTCTCCATTTCTCTCTCCGTTTGTTTCTGTCTCTCCCTTTTCCCTTTCTGTCTCTCTCCCTTTACCCTTTCTCTCTTTCCCTTTACCCTTTCTCTCTTTCCGGTCTGCAATTCTCCCGTTTCCATTCTCCTGTTTCGCGGCCATTTTCTCTGTTCTCACGCAATGTTGTTTGTCCGTGGGACGATTTTTGGAATCTCGCGCTGCGAAATGCATTGTTAATCTGACGAGTGGAAGTTGTTTTTTTTTTTATCCGTTTCACAAAAGAAGAATCGAATCTTAATTATGCAGAAAGGTCACCTTATTCACTACACTCTGATAATCTTTTTTCTTTTTTTTTGAAGCTTCGATCCACAATAGACCCTGACAAGCATTTCATCACCTGCTCTATTCGATATTTGTCTTTTTCATTTCCAGATTATCTGTTAATTGCCTGAAATATGCCAGTTTGTTATTAATCGCGTTCTTGGCACAATAAGCAATGTTTCCTAATAGGGAATGGCACCAGGGAATAACTAAGCTATATTCACTAGTGCAGTAAACCTTTAAATTTACATTGGTGTTTCGTGGTAATATTTTTTTTAAGAAAATAGATGATTGCCCTTAGTAAGTTAACTGTTTACATTTTATTATTAGTGAATCATCTTGATGACTACGTTAATATTCTTACACAATCGTAATATTTATTACAAGGTTTTACAGTAAAAAAATAGAAGCTCCCCTAATGCCTGACAGTGGCATCTAAATACCTCAAGATAATAGGGAGCTGAAAAGCAAGAGACGACTGGGTCGCAATAGACCAATATTATTCACCCTGGATAGACGAGAGGTCATGAAACTATATAATAGAATATTATTCGAGACTCCAAAACTTGCAGTCTGTTGCATTTTCGATTAAAAGTTAAAATGACGTCTTTGGGTATCTTCGGACACAACCAAGAGCCCGTCACAAAAGAGACAGAGCTTATATGTGCATACTTCTACTACAGTGGAACGCTTAAAGGGTTTGCAAGCAGAGTATGAGAAAGACAGAGCAGGAGTAATGGTCATCCGATTACTTGCGTTTATATTTAAGCTCTCCCTCTTCGCCTACGTAACTTTAGCTTTGTTCCCCTCTTTCTATATTTGGTTACTTAACGCTTTCTAACCACTAAAGAACTGTGGAACAAAAGTTACTTCTGAAATTACAGTCTCAGAATTTCCATGCACGCCTGTTTTCTTGTGTATATATTCTGTCCACTATTTTCTTTACTTCCATACATACAATCACGCATACTTGGAAGTTGGTGCAGGTATATATGCACAAAATATTAAATTGTAGCGAGCCATCTATGTTATGTGATGTAATGTACTCTGAATATCATAAACTAAGAAATAACTGAAACGTAGAATTATCCGTAAGACTGTAAATCAATAGGTATTTTTCTTTTCACAAAATGAAGAAGATTGAAAGATATATAAGTCTATACACCCACACACACATACATACATACATCCATACATATATATATATATGTGTGTGTGTATATATATATATATATATATGTATATGTATATATATATATATATATATATATATGTGTATATATATATATATATATATATATATATATATATATATATATATATATATATATATATATATATATATATATATATATATATATATATATATATATATATATATATATGAAATTTTTATCACACCGTGGTTTATATACAATCATGAAGCTACAAATGTCGCTTAATATCAAATTCACGCTACCTCCGGCAATATCTCCGATGGAGAATTATCACCAAAGGGGAATTTATGTAAGTGATAAATGAATTGGTACCGCCAGTGGGACGTCAACTGGAGTCGCTGAATAGGTCCGTGTCGAGGGTTCGTGTCCCGGCGGTACCAATTCATTTATCACTTATACAAATTCCCCTTCGGTGATAATTCTCCATCGGAGAAATTCCTGAGGTAGCGTGAATTTTTGATATTGCTTATTATTTGTAGCTTCATGATTGTATATATATATATATATATATATATATATATATATATATATATATATATATATATATATATATATATGTATGTATATGTATATATACATATCTATATATATATATATATATATATATATATATATATATATATATATATATATATATATTATATATATTATATTATATTTCTGACTCATATATATATATAAGTAACCGGTCTCATGTGTATCATTTATATATATATATATATATATATATATATATATATATATATATTATATACTCACATATCATATATATATATATATATATATATATATATATATATATATAAATGGTATATAAATGGATGTGTGTGTTCCACACACACTGTGAAATGCTTAGAGCAATTTCAACCAAACTTGGTTTACATATGACTTACCATCTGGGAAAGAACACTGTAGTGGTAAGACATCACTGGCACCAAAGAGGGGTGCTGTTGGGAAGGGGGTGAAATGTAAAAATAACCCAAAACGACAGATATTAGTGTCTATTCCATAGTTTTTGTGGTCAGTGAGATGAATAGTGACACTCCCGATGCCTATCAAATCCAAATTCAGCCCCGACAGGGAGGGGAATGAGAAGGGGACGACTTAAAAATAACCGAAAATGACAGATATTAGTGTCTAATCCATAGTTTTCGAGGTCGCTGAGATGAATAGTGACACTTCCGATTCCCTTTAAGTCCAAATTCAGCCCCGACAGGGAGGGGTGGTGAAAAGGAGGTGTCATGTAAAAATAACTGAAAATGACAGATATGAGTGTCTAATCCACAGTTTTCGAGGTCGCTGAGATGAATAGTGACACTCTGGATGCCCTTCAAGTCCAAAGTCAGCCCCAATAGGGAGGAAGGTGAGAAAGGGGTGGGAAGTGGGTGACGTAAAAATAACTGAAAACAACTGACGTTAGTGTCTAATCCACAGTTTTCGGGGCTGCTAAGATGAATTGTGACATTCTCAATGCCCTTTATGTCTAAACTCAGCCCTGATGGAGGGGGGAGAGGGGGATGGGAAGGGGTGACATGTAAAAATAACCGAAAATGACAGATATTAGTGTCTAATCCATAGTTTTCGAGGTCACTGAGATGAATAGTGACACTTCCGATTCCCTTTAAGTCCAAATTCAGCCCCAACAGCGAGGGGTGGTGAGAAGGAGGTCTTCTTCGAGGTGTCATGTAAAAATAACCAAAAACGACAGATATTAGTGTCTAATCCATAGTTTTTGAGGTTGCTAAGATGAATAGTGACACTCCCGATGCCCTTTAAGTCCAAGTTCATCCCTGGTAGGAAGTGGGGTGAGAAGGGTTGAAAAATAAGATGTAAAAAATGACAGATATTAATGTGTAATCTATAGTTTTTGCGGTTGCTGGTATGAATAGAGACACTCCCAATGCCCTTCAAGTCCAGGTTCAGCCCCGACAGGAATGGGGTGTGAGAAGTGGTGAAATCTAATATATCTAAAATACTGGGCACTGTAACTGAAGCAACTATCTCAACAGGAAAGGGGGAGAGTGAGAGGGAGAGAGAGAGAGAGAGAGTGAGGGGGAGAGGAAGTGAGAGAGAGAGCTGAGGGGGTGTTGGGAGGAGAAAGAGAGAGAGAGAGAGAGTTTATCAGTTTTCATTCAGAGTTTTCCCAGGTGGCGCCAGGTTTGTTATATATATATATATATATATATATATATATATATATATATATATATATATATATATATATATATATATATATATATATATATATATATATATATATATATATATATATATATATATATATATATATATATATATATATATATATATATGTATGTATGTATGTGTTAGAAATGAATTTATGGTGTTTATAATATATTTCACCTATCTAAACATATTTATACCACAGAATTGCTTCATATTAATAAGTTCAAAGTCTCACGTAACAGGGCTGGACGAATTTGAACCCAACCCCGGAAGAAAAAATATTTTTCGGCTCTCATACTATTTGGAATTTCTTTCCTTGTTCTTTTCAACTTCAATTTCAAACTGTAATTCCGAAATGGCTGTTGGAATTGAAAGAATTTTCTTTAGCGAGGGACTGCAGAAGCAGAAAGGAATTACTTCGTTTCTTTAATTGCATTAGATTTGGGAAGCCATTCCTTTGCCGACTGATACGAACCGTTGCTTTGTGTAACGTTTTCACTGCAAGTTATGAAATGGGAATTTGCGTTTGTTTGGAAATTAAAATTTATTTCTGAACTCGTTGAAGACTCGTCTCTACTGCTCTCATTATAGTCATTATCATTGTTAGTAGCATCAGTTAATAGATTAAGTGGAGGGGGAGCAGTAATCTACAGATACTTACGCAATACCATGGCATTCTCATTTTTGCTTACTTTATAAGGCAGGCCAGTGGCGAGAGAGATACCCTTGGCAGGTTATCTGCGGCTGTCGTCCCATCCTTAAAACAATCCTTACCATCCTGAAGCTCGGACTAAGGTATCCTATATTCTTGGTATAAATTGTAAGCCAGTATCGTGGGAGAATGGTCCAGGGGGAAATACCTAATGCTGTTTTCCTAATCCTAGGGTTTTGGTGGGAGTTACTTACAGAAAAAGGAAATATCTAAAGGAATGAACATTGCGTTTGATGTGGTAAGATTATAACATAATTCAACACTCGAAGTGGGGTTGTAAAGTTATTGGTCATATTGTTGTCCTTCCCTTGAAATTGACCTTTAATCATTTCAACATTTCTGAGATAGGTGTTTAAATATTTGAAGCACAAAATAATAGCCATGTCACTGCGGAGGTTCGTATACAATAAATAAATAAACAAATACATAAAATATAAAGTTTAAAGTTGATCCATTAATAATCATTGAGAGGATTTCTTTGATATTTTGTTAATATACCCAGAGTTAGGTTGAAGTGCACTTTGGTTAGGATGATTTAATCTCACCAGTGGTTTAATTATTCCTAATATTATAGGAAATTAACATTAAAATGAATGTGAAAGGAAACGCATATAACTCCAAGCCTTTGGATTCAGATGGTGAACAATTGAGGAAAGCCTTCCTCCTGTGAAGTTAGAGTTATGCTGTAAAACTTGTATAAATTTTAAATAACTCCTCCAGAGCGCCTCAAGAAAACTGCTATTTGTTTTGAATGTAGCATGTGCTTATAAGGGTAAAGAATGGTTGTTACTTAGATATGGGTAAGTGTACCAATTAGGATTTGGCAGCCACGCTATAAAACACTGTTTGCCAGTGATATCTCTGTAAAACGACGATGACAGCAATTTGACTGTGACACAAACATAGTGTTGATTGTATTGATGCGGTTGCCTTATGCTGGTTTTTATGTCAGTTGTCTTCCATTTCCGACAAAGTTTATTTGTGGGTATTCCGTTTCCCTTCCTATCCTAAATGGGATATTATATCTATTCCAGTTGTGTGTTGGAGTGCAGTGGTACATCACTTAATTTCAGTTATACAAAGTTAAAATCGATCATCATTAATATTATTATAGTTGAATATAACACCTGAGTCTAGTGCATTGACCTCTACAGAGTCGTCTCTGTGTGATTATTATAGTCTTGTTACATATTACGATCCCTAAAGTCATAGAAATATTTTTTGTGTTATAGAGGTTTTATAATTTCGTCTACTGCTACGGTCCGCGCTCTGTAACTGTCTACCATCCGATGAAAGGTACATAGTGCATAAATTAAAATGCAGGTACTCAGGTACTGCAATCCGACTTCAAGGGCCACAGATTATACAGTAAAATACACGGATACATGCTTTGCTAACATAGCCCGACCTAATATCACAGATAAAGATATACTGAGATAGTAGGGTACACGCAAAGGTTCCCATGCATATCTGATGTGCACCTTGCTTCCAGCCCTTTCACACTCTGTGCATAACGGTCAAAGCATAAGCTGGAACGTTAGAGGAAATAATAAAAGCACCAAAACAATCCATTTAATGTAAATATTATAAAACGCATAAAGAACGTTAAAGGAATAAATATTAGCACTAAAACGCGTAAAACTTTCTAAGGAAACATATTGTAAGACGCATAGATTCATCAAACTGAATCTTTAATTGGAAAGGATGAGAAACAAGTAAAAAATGTGCCGAAGTTTCTTCGGCGCAGTCGAGTTTTCTCTACAGCGTATAATCAAGGCCATCGAAAGTAAATCTATCTTTCGAAGGTCTCGGTATAGTGCTGTATGACCCGCAGCCCATGAAACTTTAACCACGGCCCAGTGGTGGCCTGACCTATATCGTTGCCAGACGCACGATTATAAGTAAAATAAAAACGATTTTAAATAAAATAAATACTACTGAGGCTAGAGGGCTGCAATTTGGTATGTTTGATGATTGGAGGGTTGATGATCAACATACCAATTTGCAGCCCTTTAGCCTCAGTAGTTTTTAAGATCTGAGGGCGGACTGAAAAAGTGCTGACGGACAGACATAACCGGCACAATAGTTTTCTTTTCAGAAAAATAATAAATCCTAAGCAATCTCTCTGTCAATTATATTCTCTTAGGAACTCCTTAAGTTCTTTATCTTAATATACAGGTAATTTCTCTCTAACGTCATTTACTAATATTCAATATAGAACCGGTAGGTAATCAATATACCCCTTACATACGTTGTTTTTAATTATGGAATTCGTGTACTATGAGAAAGTCCTGAAATTTTGTACGAAATATTTAGTTTACTGGGAATCTTGCCGTTTTATTTTGAGAAGAAAACCAGGAAAGGTAGCCTAATTTTTGAACGTAAAGCGCCAACAATATTCTCGAGCAAAATACGAGAGGAAAGTTTATTAAGGAAAACAATCAAATTGGCCCCAGTTTGTGGGGGAGAATTTTCCATGTCTTTTACATGAACAAACACTTTAAAGCTGCAGACCCTCAAGGAAAATAAAAACGGACTGCAGTAAAAACCCCGCAGAAGTATTTTCGTGTTCAAATTTAGTTCCTCGGAAACCAAAGGAATGGATGCATATTTTAAGCCGCCGGCTCTTGAATTCAAAAAGTCCGACTCACGTGTTTTTGACAATGTAAACAGGCAAGTAGGTGCCACTTTGAAGTCGTCTCCCTCATAAAAATACTTTCAGTTGAACTTCTCGATTCTGAGGCCACTTCGCAGTTCTGTCGCTAGCGGTCGAGACTCTCAAAACTGACTCTTGCGAGCTAATGTGGTAGAGGCCGTATTCCTGAAAACTCTCCGTGTTGGTTTCGTCTGTATTCCTTTACCTGGAAGCTGTGCTTACCGAAATTAAATTATCCCAAGGAAAAGAAACTTTTAACTTTTTATCCCTCTCCGGTGGTCGGAGTGGGTGAGGTGGAAATTGCGTCAACATCTTCAGCTATCAACACCTGTTTAAACCTTTTCGAGAAGAGTTCCAATCTCATGTAAACTCCTGCGTACTTGTTTCCCGGGGATTAAACTACAACGACTCTGATAACCTGCGATTATCTTATTGCTTTGACTGTGTTTGCAGAAGTTTGCTGCCCATCAGTTTCTTATAAAAAACAAAAACAACTCTCTCTCTCTCTCTCTCTCTCTCTCTCTCTCTCTCTCTCTCTCTCTTTGAAGTTACTGAACACCTCTTTCCTTTATATTCAGTAGTAAACAGTCGGTACGAAAAGGATGAAATTTTAATAATAATAAAAGCGAAGACACCTTGAAAATTGAAAAGTGGTTCATATACCTCAACTTCCGCCTGCTTTATAACCTACGAACATTCAAGAGAAAACAAAAATTCATTCTCCAACTGAATACCATTTATGATAACGCTGTATTTTTTCGTGGCAGTCTCAAGTCAAAGCCATTATATATCTTTATATATTTTTTCTGTCTATATCCCTACAATTTTAAGTATTTAAATAGTTATATTGTTAACCAAGCGAAAAAAAGGGTTACTGTACAGAAAGTATAATTTTATTCGTCACAAAAACGGCACTCAGAATCATTATTTTCGAAAATCAACTGAAACATATCTTGAAGTTAATTTGTAGAATGGAAGTACATCATGAACTTGGTTGACATTCAGTTCAGAGAGAGAGATCTCAGGTCTGGTATACGATAGTAATATTGGGGATTAAATACCCAGTTCTAGTCCTTGCCATTTCAGGTTTATTTTATTTCTTCTTTTTGCTGTAACTACGATCAGTTTAAACTTGTGGGCCAGTAATTCATTTTCCTAATGGACAACACAAGCTTTAGGTATTAGCCTATAAAATGTGTTTTTTTTTTTTTTTGTCATTTTAGTTTTTGTTTTTATTTCACTTTTTCTTCAGTGGAAGGCAGAAATGATTTGCATCTAATGACATTACATAGTTGAAAAGTAAGGAGACAAGTATTGAAAAGGTAGAAAACTTGAGGTGTTTAAAGGAGGAGAAGTAAGGACTCCTGAAATAAGAAAGTCTTGATAGCCAGAGGGACAAGAAGGGAAAGAATGTCAAAGGTTACTTGTAGAAGAGAAAAATATTTACCTGACCCAACCAATCCTGAAAGTGGCGATCTTGAGATCCTACGTGTAGGAGGGAAGGACTTAGTATGATCCCTCCAGTCTTGATAGAAACACCCGATGTACTTCCTTAAAATAAAAAAGACACCTGTTGAATTTATTTATACTTATTTAAAGCTCGTCGAAGCATCGTTGAAGAGGCAACAAAGTTTTACATTTAATACAAAAATAAAAGGGAACTCTGACATTTTTTCTCTCTTAATATATGATAGAAGGAACTTCTGTGATGTTTTCTAGATTAATGCTAGGTAGAAGGAAACTCTGGGATGTTGTCTATATTAATAGATGAGAGGAGGGAAATCTGGAATATTTTCCTTATTAATCAAAAAAAGGATGCATTCTAGATTGATCTAAAAAAAAAAGGAAACTCTGGGATACTTCCTATATTAATCCAAGATAGAAGGAAGCTCTGGGATGTTTTCTATATTAATTCAAGATAGAATGAAACTCTAGGATATTTTCCTCGTTAATCCAAGATGGAAGGTAACTATGGGATGTTTTCTACATTAATACAAAATAGAAGGTAACTCTGGGATGTTTTCTACATTAATACAAAATAGATGGTGACTCTGGGATGTTTTCTAGATTAATACAAAATAGAAGGTAACTCTTGGATGTCTTCTAGATTAATACAAAAAAGAAGGGAACTCTGGGATGTTTTCTAGATTAATACAAAATAGAAGGTAATTCTGGGATGTCTTCTAGATTAATACAAAAAAGAAGGTAACTCTGGGTCGTTTTCTAGATTAATTCAAAATAGTAGGTAACTCTGGGATGTTTTCTATATCGACACAAGATAGAAGGAAACCCGGAGATATTTTCTATATTAACCCAAGATTGAAGGAAACTCTGGGACATGTTCTATATTTATCCAAGAAAGAAGGTAACTATAGGATGTTTTCTATATTAATCCAAGAAAGATTGAAAATCTGGGATGTATTCTATATTAGTCCAATATAGAGAGGAACTCTGGGATGTTTTCCGTATTAATCCACTATAGAAGGAAACTCTTGTATGCTTTTTAAATTAATCCAAGATAGAAGAAAACTGTGGGATGTATTCTATATTTATACAAGTTAGAAGGAAACTGGGATTTTTTTTATGTTGAGACGGGCATGAAGAATACTGATCACAAATGTATATAGGGAATTATGTAATCGAATCGTGAACAGCTATATTATTTTACCAGAAGTTTATATCAGTTCTGACTGACTTGAACTAATATCTCACTTACCCTACCTTGCAAATTTGATATTCATTATTACTTTTATATATGACAAAGGCAAACACTTACAGCCCTCCGCCCAGACTTATCCAGATAGACTTTGATTTTTGAGAAATAGACCTAAAGTTTTTCTTGAAGGGACGATGATTTTTATTAGTGAAAAGAACGATATTAATACGATCAATTATTACTCTTTCGCTAAATGTACAAGACAAACACTTTCGCCGAGATTCCCATTAGAGGTTCTTTGTACTCTGAAAAAGAATTATAACGTAGATCAGCAGGAGTAAATCCGATTCCCCGTTAATGAATGTATTATTCAGCAGGTAAGGCAAAGAGTGGTGATATCATCTTGTGTAAATTTACACGGGCGCCATTGACAATTAACAGTTTAACAGAGCCGGATTTGAGAGAATGGAGTCTGTATGAATTGATCAGTACTAACTACATATCTAACATTGTAACGTTAAAAAGAATGTTAAAGAAGCATAGGTAACTGCAACTCTACGTAGTATGAAAAATTACAGTTACGGGAATTTATATGAATTCTTGAAAAGAGAATGAAAACAAAAAACGTCCAAGCAAGATAATGGCGGTCAGCCGAGGTGAGGCCGATGTATGAATATCTCTTGAACTGTAAACACCACAATGAAAAATAATATATGCACATATATGTATGTGTGTATATGTGTATGTATATATATATACTTTATATATATAATTGGCTAAAATATGATTGATAGAACTCCATATATATAGAATTCCATATATAAGTTAAAAAAACAATTGAGCCACAAATAACCATGAAAATAATTACCATGAATTGAATAACGAACGAGTGAAACGTGAACTTCTTGGAAATGTGAATCAGTTGCAAGGAACGAAACGAAATGAAATGAAATCAGACCGAAATAAAATAAATGTCGTCACGTATTAATATTCAGATAAAGTTTAGTTTTTCTAAAGCATTTTTAGGCTTTCAAAAATTAAGGAAAATGAGAGAAAGATGATCCCAATATCCTTAAGATATCACGAAATAAAGAAAATGCAGAGAAGTCGACTGATTCAGAAATTACATGTAATTAATTCATGGTGTAATGCGTAATTACAAAAAATGTAAAGGAGAGTATTTTCATCCGTGATTAATTAATCACGGTCTCTGGCAGACTCATTACTACAACCATTAACCTG
>NC_089784.1:20598003-20660503 GCF_040412425.1 Macrobrachium rosenbergii | reverse complement strand
TTCTCTAACAAAACTTTTTGGATTAAGCCAATCTTCCTCTTTACCAAGGTTTTTATCCAGTCTGTCGATCCCCTCTCTCTCTCTCTCTCTCTCTCTCTCTCTCTCTCTCTCTCTCTCTCTCTCTCTCTCTCTCTCTCTCTCTCACTGAATGTCCGCTTTACCCATTTTGTCATCCATTTCCTCATACAAAACTTTTTGGATTAAGTCAGTCTTCCTCTCTACCAAGAATTTTATCCAATCTATTGATCCTCTCTCTCTCTCTCTCTCTCTCTCTCTCTCTCTCTCTCTCTCTCACTGAATGTCCGATTTACCTATTCAGCCATCCAATTTCTCTCACAAAACTTTCTGAATTAAGTCAGTCTTCCTCTTTACAAAGATTTTTATCCAATCTATCGATCCTCTCTCTCTCTCTCTCTCTCTCTCTCTCTCTCTCTCTCTCTCTCTCTCACTGAATGTCCGATTTACCTATTCAGCCATCCAATTTCTCTCACAAAACTTTCTGAATTAAGTCAGTCTTCCTCTTTACCAAGATTTTTATCCAATCTATCGATCTCTCTCTCTCTCTCTCTCTCTCTCTCTCTCTCTCTCTCTCTCTCTCTGGCTCTTTCACACGCAGATAAGAGTCGAACGTGTGGAAATATGATTGGAGGCTCTATCTTTTAATAGCCAGCGAGAAACGACGTTATCCAATTCCCGGCTAAAAAGTAATCCGGATTTTTCTCGCTCCGTTGCATATTAACTAATCAAACGTCCAATGGTAACTTAGTGAAGGATGAGTGAGGGGAGAGATAATGTCAGTCCGTCTGCCTTCGCGAAAATTATTTCCCGGTAAAAATGTTTGCGAAAATAATTACAAGTCTCTTTGTTATTTAGTTATTTACCTCTGTTCTTGCACTGTTTGCCTCGTCGTTTTGGATAAAAGAGTATATAGTATTTTTATAGATAAGTTTATACAAAATCTTTTAGAGAAAATAATAATAATAATAATAATAATAATAATAATAATAATAATAATAATAATAATAATAATAATAGTAAGTGTATTGATGATGACAAAAATAATAAATGCTGATGATGATAATGATCGTATTAACAATAACAATAAAAATAAAAATAATAATAATATAATAATAATAATAATAATAATAATTAATTAATTATTATAATTATTATTATTATTATTATTATTATTATTATTATTATTATTATTAGTCGAGTCCATTCCTGTGTTGCACCAAAACTGCAGATGAAATTTAATTCCAACGATGCAGCTGCAAAATAACATTAATCAAATAGCATTATACGTTCCTCTGCCGCATGTGTCAATATGAATTTGCTTCAGATAAGCATAATTAGCTTACTCAGGCTTCAAAATTATCAATGTAAGAATATCGGGTTATGCAATTTGAATGCTAATCTGATTACGTTTCCTATGTACTCTAGGCCGATTAGTAATTTTGATACGCTATCTTCCTTGTTGCCGCAGGGGATTTCCTTGAGCTTATTAATTGAAATTGAATAGTGGCGTATCGTTACCTCTTTTGTACCTGTACATTTGTTAATTATTATTATTATTATTCCTAAAAGAGACGGCGGTAAACAAGGCATCCAATATTTATAGTAATTTTTAATTTTCGGTCTTTCATTCTTGCAATCTTCTACAGATGCCAAGAAAATATGCTTCAATGAAAACAAAATAAAACCAGTAGGAGATATGACATTAGTTCTTGCCTTACAAACACATACACACACACACACACACACACACACACACACACACCCACACATTAGCTGGTAAATTAACTATTTCCGCCTTGTGTACAAAAAAAAAAAAAAAAAAAAAAACCTGCACACGTGCAAAGCCTCACTTAGGACCCTCTAATGGCTATCTGGCCTCAGTGTCATGCATTGCTACAAGTACCATATTCCTCTACGCCACTCACTTAATTGACCGCTCAATGGAGTCATCATGAAGATCTCGGCAAGAGGTCTTTCGCTTGACTCCTAGATCTGCCCTTTAGTCTTTTGAGAGGGACCTCTTCAAAGATGTAAAAATAGCTTCTGTGTGTGATTCCAAGAACATTTGCCAATACTATACCTTTGCCATTCTTAAATTCATTATCTGTCATTTTTGCCTCTTAAAGGAAGGTCAGTTATTCCCCTGGCACTTTTTCATTCATTTTGGCCTCAGCAGTCACTTGGTGGTCACTTTCAGGTTGAAATCTACTTCTTGCTCACTTGCGTCTTCCATTAGTTTTTATTCTGTGATAAACGTTCAGAAAATCTCGTCAAGTTTCTCACTCTGGCGACTAAAGACTACGTTTTCTTCCAGACAGTATTTGCGTATGACCATCTTTTTGTCTAGGACCTATTTGCTCAGTAACCTGCCCTTTGACGATCGCTTGTCCAAAGAGCAATTTCCTACTGTCTTCAGACATCTTTCTCACAGCCTTCCCAAAAACGTCATCAGCTCTCGCATTTTCCCGTCCCACTCTCTTATTAACTTCTCTAATGTTCCTTTCGATTTCCCTGCGAATTAGACTCACATCTATAGTATTTCTAACTATCTAATATTTTTTTCAGATATCCCTTTGTTTTTGGGCTCGATTTTCTCCTGTACAAACACAAGGGTCCCACTAGAAGTTGAAAGATTGTATTAGAAGTTCTTCGCTTCGACACAATAGTTAGAGGTACTAGTTATAATCAGACCCTGGCCTCATCTAGGCTTCATTTCTCTTTTCCTTTAAAAAAGCAATGAGTATATATATATATATATATATATATATATATATATATATATATATATATATATATATATATATATATATATATATATATATATATATATATATATATATATATATATATATATATATATATATATAAATATAATATATATATATATAATAATATATATATATATATATATATATATATATATATATATATATATATATATATATATATATATATATATATATATATGTGTATATACTATATATATATATCATTATATATATGTGTATATATATTTATATATATACACTCAATATATATATATATATATATATATATATATATATATATATATATATATATATATATATATATATATATATATATATATATATATATATATATGTGTTATATATATATATATATATATATATACAATATATACATATATATATATATATATACAGTATATGTGCGTGTGTGTGTGTATGTGTGTGTATGTGTGTGGTTGTGTGTGTGTGTGTGTGTGTATTTTCTGTAACTCTGTTTATGCTTGTGACATATTTACCTTAGTACTCTGTCGTATTTTCTTATAACATTTCTGTGACTTGCTCCGTACTGACAAGGTGGCAGGATGTTTTATATACTTTTTTCTTTGTTTACAGATTTAGTATTCAGCGTTTGACAATATTGTTGCAATGAATTTTAATTGCAGCGTTTTATTCTAAATTCTTGATATGCCAAAATCACATAACTGAAAAGTGATAAATATGCTATAATTTTCCAAACTTCTTGTGAAATGACCATTAGCTTTAACTGATAGATAATTTTTGTCCCACAAAAACAACACATCAACATTAAGAAGAACAGCAATAATGATAATACATAATTACACAACATACAACAATTATTACATACGTGTTTCCTTACCTACGACCACAGACGCCCTGCCGGATAAAATTGATAATATCTTGTGTTGGGCTTTAATAGAGTACCATACAGTTTTTGAAAATATTTTGCAGAATTATGAGAGAGGCATTTTGGCCGAGTATAAAGACAATATTGCGGGGTTATTCATGATACCAATAAGGGGACGCAATAACACTCCAGGTGAAGCTATGCTGCCAGAGGCTTCTGGGATAAATTTAAGGGTTGAAAGTCTGTTAGTTTCAATAGTGTCTTAATAACTGAGAAGAGACGACAGAAGAAGGTACGCGACGAAGTCGGTGTAAGGATATTTTCGGAATAAGGTTATGCTTCGGATGTATATACAGTATGTATGTATGTATCAGTCATTCGTCAATGGCTTGGAAATAAAGTCGAAACCGGTCCGGGCCTACACCCCGTCTCTTATTTTTTCACCTGTGTTAATGTTTGATAAACAGATCACACATTGAAGTGATTGTAATTATAAACAATATATATATATTGAAATGATTATAATTATATATATATATATATATATATATATATATATATATATATATATATATATATGTATAAATGGAAGTGATTTATTATCAATGACGTGTATAGGGTAGTTGGTAGCGCCCTTGCTTTCCATTTGAATCCTGAGTACGATCCCGATATGACCCAGAAATCTGTTTCTGTTGCACACGTGATTATGTGTTGATTATTTCAATTATATCTTCACAGAATGGTAATTCGAATGAGATGCTATTATCTAGGTCACTGGTGGATTGGGGAGTTGGGTAAAACTCGCTGGTAGGTTAGGCAGTAGCCTGCCCAGGTAAAGCCTTAGGTAGAGACGTGCTCAGGTTCTAGCTTCTTTTATTACTTGTGTGGATAATTTGGTAGCTCCCTTGCCTTACATTTGAGAGTCCTGGGTTCGATTTCGATGCGAGTCATACATATGTGTGTATATGAGTCATATATATATATATATATATATATATATATATATATATATATATATATATATATATATATATATACATTATTTTTAAAGCCATTTTTACCTTTCTAGCGGTACCATTAAGTTACTCATCCGGCTCCCATGAAGTGTATGTGAAGTGAGGATGCTAGCCCCAAGACCTATCGCCTTAATGTTCAAGGGGCTTATGTACCAAAGTCGTCTGATCAGACCAAACGTCGCCTGACTTTATGGTTGGTCGAAAGACCTGCGATTTAGTCAATAAAGCACCACGAGAGTTAGTGTTAATTTAAGGAGTGACAGTCTTTGGTCCTCCTGGCTGATCATTTGTACTTCTGATGATCTAGGCAGTGAATTGTATGCTCAGTTCCTTGTCGACTGTGTTCAGCAATCTCTCCTTTAAGGAAGTAAAGTCTGGATGGTGTGTGCAAGTAAAAGTAAAATTTTGAAGCTTTTGAAATAAACTTTTCATTTACTATACGAGATGCAAAAAAAAAAAAAATAGACTGAAAGGTTGAGAAATGGAGATATGTAGAATGAACTGTAAAAACGTTAGGGTAGGTGAAATAAATGGATCCATTTTATTTTAATGACTCGGCGATAAGAGTATTTGATACGCTATTTTTAGGAGAGAGGAGGAGAGGAAGGCCCAGATATTGCTGAATAGACAGCTTGTAAGAAATCTTGGAATCAACATGCAACATAAAGGTGAATGGTGCAATTTGTGTATGAGGCTCGCCTTACTGCTAGTGAGGCTCTTCTGTAGGTGGATAAAGCTGCTGATTTTGTGGTATTTTTCTTTAGGGGCTCATCATCAACTAAGAAGTTAAACTATGAATGTAGGAGTGACTGCCATGTGTTTTTTCTGGAGCTACACACACACACACACACACACACACACACACACACACACATATATATATATATATATATATATATATATATATATATATATATATATATACATATATATATATATTTGTGTGTGTATATGTATATATATACACATAAATAAATTATATATATATATATATAAATATATTATATATATATATATATATATATATATATATATATATATATATATATATATATATATATATATATATATATATATATACATTTTTGTGCAGAGCGGAATCTTCTGAACGTTGCATTTCCACATTTTAACAATCACGTTGTTGAGAAAAAAAGAATATCCCCAAAAATCTCTTTTATTTGAGGACACGACTAAAAATACTTCTCGGAAAAAAAGGAAGTTGAAAAAAGTTTGCTTTGAAAAACGTCTGTTTCCAAAGAGAATGTAAAAGATCACAAAAATACAGATCACCAGTCCAAATGTTATAGTTCTGGAAAGGAAATTAAAACAGAGAGGAAAGCGCTGTGCTTGTATTAGGCGAAAAAAACTTGCTTGAAAAAAAAACCCTACTTTTATCCCTACTAAAAACCCCGTGCCATTTTACACAGAGAGACCGGGGTAGGGTGGGGGGAGGTGGGGAGGGCGTGAGGGGCAGAAAGGAATAAAAACCTAAAAATAAAACAAGAGCAAACTTTAGTGTTCCTATCAGTTGAAAAAGAACTAACTGAAATAAAGTAAAAACGATTGAGAACTTGAAATCAAGGAGCCAAATATTTATACACTCCTAAAGTTAGCCACCAAAAAGAAAGATAAAAAAACATTGCTCATATGCTTTTAGCATTTTTTATCCTAAGGCCAGCAGTTAGAACGTCTAAGTATATTGTGTCTTTAACTGGATATTTTCCTATTTACATTGTGGTCCTTGAATTCTGATGATTTTAATATTTAACCTTCAAAGACAATTTTTTGTTTAAGAAGACTCAATAAAACCTTAATCTGACTTTTGACACTAACTATTTCTCTTTTGCAGCCGAGCTTTACTGTTTATATTTGAAAGTGTCAATGAAAATAAAGATTAACTATTTTGGTTCTCCATATCAGGAAAAAAATTAACTTTGTATTTTTCTGTAGATATTTACCCTAGAGACAATTAAACATCCCAAATAAATTTCGGGCGAAGTTCCCAAGTTTTAAATGCTTCTTTTTCGGCCTGAGTCTTGCAGGTAAATCTTGAATTAACTTCGTCTTATTCATTCGACTTTTGAAAAAGTAGGCATAGCCACTTCTCAACAATTGAGAAACGTCTCCACGTAATTCTCTACATTACAATCACTCTGTGGCCCGGAAGTCTACCTACCACTTAACTCAATTCTTTGTCAGTAATAACCACAAGAGCTTTTTTTTTTTTTGTAAGATTTTACAATAATAATTTTCTATTTTATTCGCTCGCTTTAGTATTAAATCCATAAACTAGGTCTACGTTCTCGCCGGCCACTCGCAGCTTTAACCATTAGACAGTAATTTTCTTTAATTTGTATTTTTTTCAGTAAGTCCCGACAGTCTTCCTCACACCACAGGAGTTACCATAAATCTCTCTCTATTATGAAGAACGCGCTTCCCTTTATTTTCGTATTCTCGCTAAATCATACACTTGAATAATTTATGCATTTTGTAGTAAACTATTCATTCTTCTTTTCTTTATTACATAAAATATCATACATTTCACTCAGCTGAATAACAGTAGCGCACAACGATAAAAAAAAAAAAGGTTCTTACCATAGGCTGTTCACTCGCTGCTGTTCCTGCAAACCTTGTATTCTGGAATACCGCGAAACTGTAATTAGAAATAAATAAAGTTAACGATATTGCTTGGATTAGTCCTGTTGATGACGTATCGAAATTTTAGAACCCGATTTTGGGAGGGGATGGGGAGGGATTTCAGTGTCTTTTTTAATATATATTGCCGCTTGAAATTTTATCTAGGCTGATTTCAATTCATTCTTTTAGACGTTAAATAATTCTCAAAGCGGAATTGAAAAAAAAGCATAAAATTTCTTTACTCGAGCTATTAATGATTAAGGACACCACAGAATACAAAATCACGGTGTTTAGAAAACCTGCCTACTAATAAAACATTCATTCATTTTGTCTGTCATCATAATATTTCCTAAAAGCTTGAATAATAAGCAAAATATATTTTACGTGACCCGAGGACTTATTTTCCAGAGTATAAAAATATGGAACTTTAAGTTTTTTTGTCAGTGACTCTCCTCATCTAAACAACATGACTGGGGTAAAGAAAATTCAGTTTACAAAGCTTAACTTTCCTTTCACATCCCAACAAATGAGCGAAAGACACATGTAGCGATGGCGTTAGAAATTAACTAAACGCTAATGAAAATCAATCAGAGAATTTTTAAATATCTTAGTAACATTTTTTCACTAGTCACTAATATTTTCACAAAAAATATACAAGCGCGTGTATAATATATTGCTTGGGTGTTGTAATAAATGTTATGTTACACTCATGAAAAGCTTCTTCAAGTGACAATTGAACACCAAAGATCGTCAAAATATGTATAAGGAAATTCTGTCATTTTGGTTTTCTGTAAAAGAAAACTATTGTGCCGGTTTTGTCTGTCCGTCCGCACTTTATTCTGTCTGCATCTTTCTGTCCGCCCTCAGATCTTAAAAACTACTGAGGCTAGAGGGCTGCAAATTGATATTTTGATCATCCAACCTCCAGTCATCACACATACCAAATTGCAGCCCACTAACCTCAGTAGTTTTTATTTTATTTAAGGTTAAAGTTAGCCATTATCGGGCTTCTGGCAACGATATAGGATAGGCCACCACCTAGCCGTGGTTAAAGTTTCATTGGCCGAGGCTCATTCAGTATTATACGGAGACCGCCGAAAGATAGATCTGTTTTCGGTGGCCTTGATCATGCGCTGTATAGAAAACTCGATTGCGCCGAAGAAACACTTCGGCGCATTTTTTACTTGTTTATTCATGCAAGTAATACTATTTATTCACTGCGTGAAATATGGAGGCAAAACAAATTTCATATGAAAGTTTGGTTACAAAGAGCGGAAGGCTGAATCTGTTTCAATTGAGAATATTAAAAGATGAATTTATCTCAGTAAATCAGGATGCCAAATCGGATTAATCGTATATTTATAAATGCTATTTTGAGGATGTCTAGACCACATCCATAGGGCTTAGCCGTAACCTTATGGTCATGGTATTCCCTAACAGGCTGTCTCTTAAAGATTCCACCTTGCATAAATGTAATTTTAGTGTACAGCTAAAACCATTATTGCTGGAAAGAGGGTAGAAATATTTTCCAAAACAACACATGTTTTTCCGTTGATTGGTTTACCTGATGTTTTGGTCTTTACTCTAACTCTAACAATTTAAAAAAAAGTATTTATCCACGCCACCATTTACATATATATATATATATATATATATATATATATATATATATATATATATATATATATATATATATATATATATATATATATATATATATATATATATATATATATATATATATATAAAATGATCTGCTATTACCTTATGGGATGTTGGATACTGGAAGAAGCAGAAATAACAGAAGCAAATATATATATATATATATATATATATATATATATATATATATATATATATATATATATATATATATATATATATATATATATATATATTTTTATATATATATATATATATATATATATATATATATATATATATATATATATATATATATATATATATCTTAACCGCTGAATTGCGGATGAACCAATTGTAAAGCTCCTTTCCACGATTGGGTCCCCCAAATCGAAAAATTAACTAAAATTCAGAGGTCATAAAGGGAAGGAAGGGAGATTCCACTGTTTATATCCTCTGAAACTGACTCCTTTTTGGCCACCCCCAGACATTTTTACATTAACTCAAATTGCCTTTTCTTCGCCTGTCATCTCCGATGTAGAGAAGAGTTCTCAAGGGGAAGACCAATATAGTGTATATTCCTTAATCTGTAGGGCAAAGTTTTTTTTTTATGCATTTTCTTTCTACCGGCCCTTCCGAGTTTTCATATCTGTCAGAGAATGACGATGTATATATTCTTCCTTCTAGGAATACTTTTTACTTCTCTTTGTAGATGTTGCATCAGTGGGGTTGATACACGTTATTAATTTAATTTCCCTCCTATCTTGGAAAAGGTTTTAATTTTCTTTGTAGATGATACTTCAGAGATGTTAATAAATGTTTTGCAATTTTCGTGTTCAATTTTGATGCCGTAAATTACTGTATATAATTCGTTTGTAATTTCGTTATTCCTAGTTTTATCAGCATCGGTCACTAAGACATTTCCCTCTATCGTGGAAGAATCTGTATTTTATTTTTGAAGACAGAATTGAATATATGACAGTTCGCCTTCAAAGCTACTATGCCCTTTATTTCCTTACAGATCCCCTTCCATTTCACTACTGCTATCCATTTTAGGGACCGCGAGTCATCGTTTTTCTCAAATATCTTTCAAACTAATTATTTGATCGAAATGGTACTTTGACACAGTGTACAAGACGCCTCCCGCTAATTTTTGGGATTATAAAGCATTGTCAAATGGTTTTAGTTAATGCGTTTACTCTTGATTTATATGATTTACCAAGCATCGCCAAACTTGCATTCGAACGTCCTTTATCCCCATCCCGTCCCTCCCTCTCCCTTCCCCTCCTCATCCCTCCCTCAACCCACTTTCCTGGCCTCTCCATCTTCGCCCCCGTTTCCTGTCCATGGGGGATAGCGGACGTTCGATTGCGTAGTTTGGGCCTGCTGACTCATGCGACTTTGCCTTTAAAAGTCAAGAATAAACTCCTTAACTAACACCATTTGACAATGCACTATATTACCAAAAATTAACGGGAGGTGTCTTGTACACTGTGTCAAAGTACCATTTCGATCAAATAATTAGTTAGTAATTTTTTTGAATTTTGAGAAGAAAATCCTTTCTTCTTACAATATAACTGCCAAATATATTGATGATGTCTTTTGAATATGCCTATGAAACGAACATGTAAACACTCTTTGGTAGAGTACATGAATTGGTGCAATCGATGAAATTCACCATGGAGGCAAAATGTACGGTAGCCTGCCATTTTGACGGTCCCCCATAAAGAGGCCGAGTAAGTACTTTTTTTTATTTTGATTAAAGCAATAGAATCATTAATAAATCATCTTATCAATTCAACAGGTGTTAAAAAATTCATAAACTGCAGCAGAATTTTGGAATATAATTTAAACAAAGGTGTTGATAAGGAAAGGAATAATAGCAATGAAATGCATGACCTTAATTCATGGACTTCTAAAGAAATTTGTAAAGTATACATTTTTGTAGCCAAATGACCAAAGTAAAAGATAAACGGTAAATTTTCTATAAAGATGTAAATCATGTGTCAGGAGCGTTCCATTATACCGCATTCCATCTGATCATAACTCAAACCTGTTAAAATAGAAGAAACTGATCATGATTATACGTTTTGTTTCATTTGTTCTTGTAGGTAATTTTCATTTAAACATAATTCTGTGTACTATTACACGCACAAACATATACACATACACACACACACACATATATATATATATATATATATATATAATATATATATATATATATATATATATATATATATATATATATATATATATATACATACATACATACATATATATTTGTGTATGTGTATGTGTGTGAGAGAGAGAGAGAGAGAGAGAGAGGTAGTGGCTTAATGATGACCTTTAACATCCAGTAGCCACTAGTTCTCATACAATGTAAGTGTTTCTATCAAATGGAAATGGAAATGAGAGGGCTAGAAACCAATGATTTGAGGTACAGGTAAAGAATTCGATTAGCATATTTTGAACTGGTTAGTTCCATGGCAAAAATATAATTCTGTTTGAGGAGTAGAATGCATAATTTTTACTCTTCAGGAGAGGGGACAACCCTTGAAAGTGCTGCACCAGAATTATGACAGAGGTATTGGATTATAAAAGCCTTAATGGCTAGACAGAAGAGAGTTGGCCAAGGTATTGTAGTAGAAATTCACAACGTAATTTGGGAATTTTTGGTAAATATAAACGATGAAGGTGTTACTGGAGGAAATTCATTCTTGAGTCCGTAATTAAAAGGTATAAGTAGTTGTGATAAATATTTGGTTCTTGATTAAATCAGTAAACTTTTATATTCTGACTTAATCTTTTTTATAGACGAAATTTTCTGTTTAGTCGGAAAGTAGCCAAATGTTTTAAATGGCCTTCCGTTTAGGGAAAGGGTTTATTAACGCCAGCATTTTTAATAAAATATCATAATTTGCATATCAGATTTCTATTTTTCCCTCTGTATTAAAGCTACCGTCAGTAAAGTTTCTAACTACTGTTGTTGAATTATCCTTCATCCTATTTAGAATTTTCCTTCATTCCAGTTCTCTCTATTTACCATTTTCAATTTCCATTTCATTTTCTCTCGTCCTTGGCTCTACTTTTGATACTGTGTGTATGTGTGTGTGTCTCTCTTCTCTCGGGTTTTGACACAAGATTTTCTAAGCGGGGGATTTTCGCCCCGTCTTCCGAACACTTGTCCATCATACATAACACAGAAAGCTCCAATAGCATCCATATGTCGAACCCTAAACCTTTGGGAAATGTTTTCCTCCACGTTCTCTTAGTGGCTTTTGTTGTGAATTTCTTTTTTCCTCTCGATAGAACTTTTCATTTTTTCAAGCTCTTCCGTGTTACTTCCTGTACCCAGAATCTGTCCCGCGAAAAAGACCTGGGGAATTTGTTACGTTAACTGTTTGCTCCGTGCGTCGGAATTTTGTTCAGTGAGGCAGAATTTTGTACTGAAAATTTACATGTCTATACAGGCCGCCACTAACGCTCGGTTATGCAGTTATACCTGCACAGTTATGCCTTCACAGTCGGCCTGTGCAGGCAAAACTGAACCCACTAACGGTCAGTTATACCTGCGCAGTTATGCCTGTGCAGGCAAAACTGAACGTTAGTGAGTTCAGTTTTGCCTCCCCAGGCCGATTGTGCAGGCATAACTGTGCAGGCATAACTGAACGTTGAACGTTAGTGGTGGCCTTAAGCATTCGACATTTTCTCCTCATCCTTTTAAACTTACATATATTTTTTCTACCGTATTACAACGATTATTGTTATTATTAACATCGTGTTCGATGCAATGATGTATAGGGCTCATAACATGATGTTTCCACTAATTCCTCGAGCGATTCTTCACTGTTAATGGAAAACCTTATAAAAAGGCAAACAGAATTTATAAAAAAAAAAAAAATGTCATGTAAGAAGTTAAACGTTAAGCCTGATTACTGGCAATATGGACCCATCCCATCATGAAAAAAATATTGCTATCTGATTACTGGCAATGTGGACCCATGCCATCATGAAACACCATTGCTATCTGATTACTGGTAATGTGGACCCATGTCATCATGAAATAAACTTTGCTATCCGATTACTGGTAATGTGGACCCATGCCATCATGAAAAAATATTGCTATCTGATTACTGGTAATGTGGACCCATGCCATCATGAAAAAACATTGCTATCCGATTACTGGTAATGTGGACCCATGCCATCATGAAAAAATATTGCTAAAAATATTGCCATCAAGAAAAAAAAATCATTGCTATCTGATTACTGGTAATGTGGATCCATGCCATCATGAAAAAATCATTGCTATCTGATTACTGGTAATGTGGATCCATGCCATCATGAAAAAAAAAAATATTGCTATCTGATTACTGGTAATGTGGACCCATGCCGTCATGAAAAAACATTGCTATCTGATCTGGATCCATGCCGTCATGAAAAAATCATTGCTATCTGATTACTGGTAATGGAAAAAAAATCATTGCTATCTGATTACTGGTAATGTGGACCCATGCCATCATGAAAAAAAATATTGCTATCTGATTACTGGTAATGTGGATCCATGCCGTCATGAAAAAATCATTGCTATCTGAATGAAAAAAAATATCTGATTACTGGTAATGTGGACCCATGCCGTCATGAAAAAATCATTGCTATCTGATTACTGGTAATGTGGATCCATGCCGTCATGAAAAAATCATTGCTATCTGATTACTGGTAATGTGGACCCATGCCATCATGAAAAAATCATTGCTATCTGATTACTGGTAATGTGGATCCATGCCATCATGAAAAAATCATTGCTATCTGATTACTGGTAATGTGGACCCCCATGAAAAAAATCATTGCTATCTGATTACTGGTAATGTGGACCCATGCCGTCATGAAAAAATCATTGCTATCTGATTACTGGTAATGTGGATCCCGTCATGAAAAAATCATTGCATCTGATTACTGGTAATGTGGACCCATGCCGTCATGAAAAAATCATTGCTATCTGATTACTGGTAATGTGGACCCATGCCGTCATGAAAAAATCATTGCTATCTGATTACTGGTAATGTGGACCCATGTCATCATGCCGGAAAAAAATCATTTATCTATCTGATTACTGGTGAAAAAAATTGTGGACCCATGCCATCATGAAAAAATATTGCTATCTGATTACTGAACCCATGCCATCAAGAAAAAATCATTGCTATCTGATTACTGTTAATGTGGACCCATGCCATCATGAAAAAAATATTCAAGAAAAATCTGATTACTGTTAATGTGACCCATGACCATGAAAAAATCATTGCTATCTGATTACCATCATGAAAAAATATTGCTATCTGATTACTGGTAATGTGGACCCATGAAAAAATCATCATGAAAAAATCATTGCTATCTGATTACTGGTAATGTGGACCCATGCCGTCATGAAAAATATTGCTATCTGATTACTGGTAATGTGGATCCATGCCGTCATGAAAAAAATCATTGCTATCTGATTACTGGTAATGTGGATCCATGCCGTCATGAAAAAAATCATTGCTATCTGATTACTGGTAATGTGGACCCATGCCGTCATGAAAAAAATCATTGCTATCTGATTACTGGTAATGTGGACCCATGCCGTCATGAAAAAAATCATTGCTATCTGATTACTGGTAATGTGGATCTGATTATGCCATCATGCCGTCATGAAAAAATGCCGTCTGAAATCTGATTACTGTAATGTATTGCTATCTGATTACTGTTAATGTGAACCCATGCCATCATGAAAAAATCATTGCTATCTGATTACTGGTAATGTGGACCCATGCCATCATGAAAAAATATTGCTATCTGATTACTGGTAATGTGGATCCATGCCATCATGAAAAAATATTGCTATCTGATTACTGGTAATGTGGACCCATGCCATCATGAAAAAATATTGCTATCTGATTACTGGTAATGTGGACCCATGCCATCATGAAAAAATATTGCTATCTGATTACTGGTAATGTGGACCCATGCCGTCATGAAAAAATCATTGCTATCTGATTACTGGTAATGTGGACCCATGCCGTCATGAAAAAATCATTGCTATCTGATTACTGGTAATGTGGATCCATGCCGTCATGAAAAATCATTGCTATTCCGATTACTGGTATGTGGATCCAAAAAATCATTGCTATCTGATTACTGGTAATGTGGACCCATGCCATCATGAAAAAAATTGCTATTGTTAATCATGCCATGATTACTGGTAATGTGAACCCATGCCATCATGAAAAAATCATTGCTATCTGATTCTGATGGATCCATATTGCTATCTGATTATGTGAAAATCAAGAAAAAATCATTGCTATCTGATTACTGGTAATGTGATTCATGAAAAAAATCATTGCTATCTGATTACTGGTAATGTGGACCCATGCCATCATGAAAAAATCATTGCTATCTGATTACTGGTAATGTGGATCCATGCCATCATGAAAAAATATTGCTATCTGATTACTGGTAATGTGGACCCATGCCGTCATGAAAAAAATCATTGCTATCTGATTACTGGTAATGTGGATCCATGCCGTCATGAAAAAAATCATTGCTATCTGATTACTGGTAATGTGGACCCATGCCATCATGAAAATATTGCTATCTATCATGATTGCTATCTGATTACTGGTAATGTGGATCCATGCCGTCATGGAAAAAATCATTGCTATCTGATTACTGGTAATGTGGACCCATGCCGTCATGAAAAAATATTGCTATCTGATTACTGTTAATGTGAACCCATGCCATCAAGAAAAAATCATTGCTATCTGATTACTGTTAATGTGAACCCATGCCATCATGAAAAAATATTGCTATCTGATTACTGTTAATGTGAACCCATGCCATCAAGAAAAAATCATTGCTATCTGATTACTGGTAATGTGGATCCATGCCGTCATGAAAAAAATCATTGCTATCTGATTACTGGTAATGTGGACCCATGCCGTCATGAAAAAATCATTGCTATCTGATTACTCGTAATGTGGACCCATGCCCATCATGAAAAAATCATTGCTATCTGATTACTGGTAATGTGGATCCATGCCGTCATGAAAAAAATCATTGCTATCTGATTACTGGTAATGTGGACCCATGCCGTCATGAAAAAAATCATTGCTATCTGATTACTGGTAATGTGGATCCATGCCGTCATGAAAAAAATCATTGCTATCTGATTACTGGTAATGTGGATCCATGCCATCATGAAAAAATCATTGCTATCTGATTACTGGTAATGTGGACCCATGCCGTCATGAAAAAATCATTGCTATCTGATTACTGGTAATGTGGACCCATGCCATCATGAAAAAATCATTGCTATCTGATTACTGGTAATGTGGATCCATGCCGTCATGAAAAAATCATGATTACTGGTAAAAATCCATGCCGTCATGAAAAAATCATTGCTATCTGATTACTGGTAATGTGGACCCATGCCATCATGAAAAAAATTGCTATCTGATTACTGGTAATGTGGACCCTATCATGAAAAATCATTGCTATCTGATTACTGGTAATGTGGACCCATGCCATCATGAAAAAATATTGCTATCTGATTACTGTTAATGTGAACCCATGCCATCAAGAAAAAATCATTGCTATCTGATTACTGGTAATGTGGACCCATGCCGTCATGAAAAAAATCATTGCTATCTGATTACTGGTAATGTGGATCCATGCCGTCATGAAAAAAATCATTGCTATCTGATTACATGGATCCATGCCGTCATGAAAAAATCATTGCTATCTGATTACTGGTTAGATCCATCGTCGAAAAAATCATTTACTGGTAATGTGGATCCATGCCATCATGAAAAAATCATTGCTATCTGATTACTGGTAATGTGGACGTCATGAAAAAATCATTGCTATCTGATTCATGGATCCAATGAAAAAATCTTTGCTATCCGATTACTGGTAATGTGGACCCATGCCGTCATGATTGCTATCTGATTACATGGCCATCATGAAAAAATATTGCTATCTGATTACTGGTAATGTGGACCCATGCCGTCATGAAAAAATCATTGCTATCATTCATGACCCAATGAAAAAACTTGCTATCCGATTACTGGTAATGTGGATCCATGCCATCATGAAAAAATATTGCTATCTGATTACTGGTAATGTGGACCCATGCCATCATGAAAAAATATTGCTATCTGATTACTGTTATGTGATTGCCATCAAGTAATTCTGATTATTGTTAATGTGGACCCATGCCATCAAGAAAAAATCATTGCTATCTGATTACTGGTAATGTGGACCCATGCCATCATGAAAAAATCATTGCTATCCGATTACTGGTAATGTGGACCCATGCCGTCATGAAAAAATCAAATCTGATTACTGGTAATTGATCCATGCCGTCATGAAAAAATCATTGCTATCTGATTACTGGTAATGTGGACCCATGCCATCATGAAAAAATCATTGCTATCTGATTACTGGTAATGTGGACCCATGCCATCATGAAAAAATCATTGCTATCTGATTACTGGTAATGTGGATCCACCGTCATGAAAAAATCATTGCTATGATTAATGGATCCATGCCGTCATGAAAAAATCATTGCTATCTGATTACTGGTAATGTGGACCCATGCCGTCATGAAAAAATATTGCTATCTGATTACTGGTAATGTGGACCCATGCCATCATGAAACTGGTAAAATGCCTGAAAAAATCATTGCTATCTGATTACTGGTAATGTGGATCCATGCCATCATGAAAAAATATTGCTATCCGATTACTGGTAATGTGGACCCATGCCATCATGAAAAAATCATTGCTATCTGATTACTGGTAATGTGGACCCATGCCATCATGAAAAAAATCATTGCTATCTGATTACTGGTAATGTGGACCCATGCCATCATGAAAAAAATTGCTATCTGAATATTAATGTGGAACCCATGCCATCAAGAAATCCGATTATCTGATTACTGGTAATGTGGATCCATGCCATCATGAAAAAATATTGCTATCCGATTACTGGTAATGTGGATCCATGCCATCATGAAAAAATATTGCTATCTGATTACTGGTAATGTGGACCCATGCCATCATGAAAAAATATTGCTATCCGATTACTGGTAATGTGGACCCATGCCATCATGAAAAAATATTGCTATCTGATTACTGGTAATGTGGATCCATGCCATCATGAAAAAAATCATTGCTATCTGATTACTGGCAATGTGGACCCATGCCGTCATGAAAAAAATCATTGCTATCTGATTACTGGTAATGTGGACCCATGTCATCATGAAATAAACATTGCTATCTGATTACTGGTAATATGGACTCATGCCATCATGAAATAAACATTGCTATCTGATTACTCGTAATGTGGACCCATGCCATCATGAAATGAACATTGTTGTTTGGTTACTGGTAATGTGGACCCATACCATCATGAATTGAACATTGCTGTTCGATTACTGGTAATGTGGACCCATGCCATCATGAAATAAACATGCTGCTATCTGATTACTGGTAATGTGGACCCATGCCATCATGGAATAAACATTGTTATTGAAGTTGCTATTAGTTATTACTTGACTGATTTAGTAATCCTTAAAATTAAAAGACATGTCGGAATTTCTTTAGTGTCTACATATAACTGAACGTAAAAACCTGAACGGTTACCGTTGATTCTTGGATCCAATTATTTTTTGTTTGTTTTTCAACAGCTTCAGCATTTTCCATTTTTATCAGCTTATAGAGCATGCGTTATCGCAAGAGAATTAGCCTGTCGGAACGTTTTTATATCAGAATTCAATAACCACTTCTCTCAGAACTTCGTAGAGAAAGTGACACGCAAATTACAAGAAAAGAAAATATCCAGCAAGCTATTATGAATTTCTATTAATATAATGTCCCTGAAAAGACAAGATTCCAGAAGATTTTCTCGACGCTGTTGACTAGAATTAAAACTGATTATTTTTTTTTAAATTATTACAAGGTAATACTATTTTCTACTCATGAAAAGTACACGCCACTTGTACTGAGTTTTGCAATAGACTATCAGCTCAATTAAGTAATTACTAACTGGGAAGACTATTTTAGAAATTTTAAATGATGACATTGAGGTAGATAACCTTATGAGTTATCTGAAAGAATCTGGTTATTTTAATGAGAAATTATTTCAGTATATTTAATGAAGATTTTAGTCATATTAATTTTTATACTAAGTATACATTTTGAATATAAAAGTTTAATATATGCTTATTTTTTGTTGGTTCCATCTAATATCATTCTTAACTTTTTACGTTCATATTTTAACACTGAATTTTACTAGTATATCATCATTCACTTATTCATTATCAATCATATCATTAATTATATATATTTCACCTTCATTACGGCGCTGAATAATCTGATGGGTTCCGGCGCTTGGTCTTCAAGACCTAAATTTCATAATCAATCAATCAACTCAATTCCAGCAAAAGTTGAGTTTAAAAAATCAGTATCAAATGATAAAAGATATAACTCAGGAGCAGCGATCAAGTTTTCTCTACTCAGTTATCCCTGTGTATTGTCTAGAAACATTTCTTGAGTTCAGTTTAAAGAAAACCAAAATCGTGAGTTCTGTAACTCCTGCCGTAACGTGTAAAATGCATTTGAATCAAAGCAGTGCTACATTTAACCTTTGCTACCTGGTGTTAGTAATCGCTTCTTTCTTACATCTGGTTGATCCAATTTGCTTTCTGTTTGTTGTTTCATGTTTTGTACTTACTGTATGATCTAAGATTTTATCCAATTTGTATATATATTATATATTTATTGTTTATATATATATATTTTATATATTATATATATGATCGTATTTGTATATATATGAACATATATATATATATATATATATATATATATATATATATATATATATATATATATATTTATAAATATATATATAATATATAATATATATATATACGTTCCATATCTATATATATATATATGTGTATTTATAAATATATATGTGTGTATATATATACAGTACATATATATATATATATATATATATAATATATATATATATATATATATATATATATATATATATATATATATATATATATATATGTATATATATATATATAAAAGCAAATTCATCATATATATATCTTATGAATCAGCTCTTCACACACACACACATATACACACACATATATAAATATATATATATATATATATATATATATATATATATATATATATATATATATATATATATATATATATATATATATATATATATATATATATACTGTATATATATATATATATATATGTATTATCAATATATATATATATATATATATATATATATATATATATATATATATATATATATATACATATAATTATATATCAGTATATATCTATAATATAGATATATATATATATTTTTTTTTATAGATATTTACGTATATGCGTGTCTTGCAGATTTTGCAACTCCAAGTATGCAGTGTGCTATATCTTTAAAAAATAGAACTAAAATAAACAACCGAAGATACCCAGCAGACGGGAAGGGCACCGTTGCGAAACAAAACGAAAACATGTACAGTTCGCATATGGACATCATTCTGGGTTACATGAGATAAGTATCATGAGGGCAATCAGGTGTTAAAAAAGAGATAAACCAGAGCCCACTAGATAGGTATGAGCAAGTGTCATTCATTATTCAACCTCAGTCGATTGCTGTCAATATGAACGGGTCGTTATGGGAGTGTCCGATTAACACTCCCGGTCTCGCTCGTTCAATATTAATTTAACCAACTGACCTGGGAAGAGACACCTCCATTTGAGCGTATTCAGAGATTAAAGGTGTGTCTGGGTAGAGGAGCTCTTATTTAATTGTAATTGAGTCATGCGCTTATTGGCCTTTTCGTAATACAATTGAATGGATTTATGTTGTTAGATAAAGTTTCCTGAAGTAACTTTTGTATGTTTCGGAAATCGATATTGCCATTTTTTAAGTATGGTATGTATAAGCTTAATGCAATTCTCTCCCATTCCACTAATAAATTCTGCATATGTTATCAAAGGAAACTCTCTCTCTCTCTCTCTCTCTCTCTCTCTCTCTCTCTCTCTCTCTCTCTCTCTCTCTCTCTCTCTCTCTATATATATATATATATATATATATATATATATATATATATATATATATATATATATATATATATATATATATATATATATATATATATATACATACATATATATATATATATACTATATATATATATATAATTTATATATATATATATATATATATATATATATATATATATATATATATATATATATATATATATATATATATATATATATATATATATATATATATATATATATATATATATATATATATATATATATATATATATATATATATATATATATATATATCATTAATGACACCAAGGCCAAAACTCGGAACAGCATTTTACACAACTTTATTGGAACATGTTTCGAGCAGTATTCTCACTCGTTATCAACCTACAAAATTAAAATGACGACGTTACAATTCTTATAATAAAATTAAAAATAATACAGCAAAATTACTATAAAAATTATAAGAATGCGTTTAAAAGATGGCTAATCAAAATAAATAAATGAATAAAATAAAATAAAGCAAAATACAAGATTTAAGTCACATAAACGGAAGGTACAAAGACACAACAAATACAGTAAAACAGACTAAAAACACATTACAGCCACTTTGAATTTTTTTGTAAGAATTGTAATGTCGTCATTTTAATTTTGTAGGTTGACAACGAGTTAGAGTACTGCTCGAAACACGCTCCAATGAAGTTGCGTAAAATGCTGTTCCGAGATTTGGCCCTGGTGTCCTTACTGATATGTAGATGACGCTTCCTGCTGTTGTATCCTTTTATATATATATATATATATATATATATATATATATATATATATATATATATATATATATATATATATATATATATATATATATATATATATATATATTTACACATATATATATATATGCCATATGAAAAACACCTAGAAAATAGTCAAATTTTCTTACTTATAAACGGAACGTAACCTCTTCTAAGGCAATCATTGAGAGAGAGAGAGAGCGTTTTATCAAAATTCCTCAAAGCAGTTCAAAGTAGTATGGTAATGTGGACGTTAATCTGTATTAATCGTAATTTTTGTTCAAGGGTATTTAATAACGAATAAGCCAATATGCTTATTTCCTTCCTGAATTTTTCAACAGCAAAGTAATATCCTTCTCTCCGTTTTTAACGGTCTGGTCTAAAGACAAATGGACGTTAGGAATTTTCTCGATTAATGGGACAATTACAAACCGTAGTTCGTGGCATATCTTCAAATTTCGAGGACCAAAATGGTATTGCGTCCGTTTTATCCACTTCCGCATGATTTACGCATGGCTCACGAAGTCACCTTAAATTGTGAATTTTGGGGTAAAACTTGAGAGCACGACCAGTTGACCTTTGGAAAGCCTGAACAAGCGTCGTGTCTTGGCCTTTATTCACGCGCATCCTTAAAGGGAGATGTCCAGCGTCCTTGTAAATGTATTTTAGTTTTTCTTCTACTTTTTAATGTTGCCCGCAGAGATCTACAGAACATTATGGTGGGATTTATATGAATATAAGTTAACAGATTTCCCGTTACTGAGGGTGTAGATAAAGCAACAACATTCTGTGTCTTCTTTATTCAGTGTTGAATAAAGCTGACGATTTCAGTGCGTTTATTTAACCAAGTTTCTGGGACAAAATACCGAAGGCTGTTTATACAACAGTTGAGATAAGTCAAATGACTACACCACAATTATTTCAGCATAGTCTGTATGAATGCAGTTCTTAGAATTTCTATATGTGTAGATTCCTTACACAACATAAAGTAGAATATACACAGCCAGAATTAACAAGGAACATTTCACGACAGAAACCAACAAATGGCGCAAGAGGACAGCCCCCGTTGACGTAGGTGATAATACCTGGCTTGGCTTGAAAGATATGGCTGACGGGATCACTTACACCTTCTGAGTCCTAAGAGGCTGGAGAATAGATGAGGATCGTAATGAAGGATAATGGAATACCCTTAAAGTTACGGTACAGCATTTTCCCCCTCCAAGGTTCCTTACGGTTTATTGTTGAAAGATGACAGGAATATGTTTACTGCAAGGGGGCGTGCGCTGACTAAGAGCCGGAATATTATGAAGCGTGGATGCTTGCTTTGTAATTTGCTCCAGGAAGAACATCAGTCAGCCCAACCTTTCTTGCTTTCATCCTTAATTATTGTTATACATTATCTACGGCTTTTCGGTTTGCATTATGTAACTGAATAACAAAATTATAAGTTCTTCACGCGTGCGCAATTACCTGTAAATGATTAAATTGACTATAATGTAAACGTGATGGGTTGTTCAACAAATTTCAGGGAAGTCTAAAGTATTATAATTCTTTTTATAACTTTTTAAGCGTGATGAGTGATTACTCGATTTAACTTTTTAAAAAAGGAAATATCTTTTATAGTTCATTTTTTTAGATATGGAATGACAAATAAAAAGATTGATGACATTTCTGGGTAGATGGGTCGATCACAGGAAAAAATTAATTTAGATGATACTGAGTGACTGAAATAATCACAATTATTTCATTATTTTTCAGATTTTCTTTTACCATTCACTTACTCCCAACAGCTCTTCTTCGTATCTATTACTTTCTAAAAAAAAAAAAAATCACCGGTCGTATTGTCTAGGATATAAGACTTCATTTCAGCAAAGTTAAAATGGCTTTTGGATGATTTGATAACGGGGAGATAACTCAAAGCAAGTATATGGTGCATGACCACAAAGAATGCCACCGTGAATTTGGTAGTGTAGAATTATTCAAAAGACCATTATAAACAAAGTCTTAGCCTTTCTGGTAACACTCGCCAGTGCTGCACTTGTGACCTTGTGTTAAGTATTGTGAAGTAGACTATAGAATTCCAAAATGGATCCTCTAGAAAAAAAGACTCAAAGAAATGTATACAATACTTTCATACATTCAGTGATTGCGTTCTTTATTGTTTTTACCGTACCACTTCTTTGTATGCCCACAGACAAATTCCCATCTACATGTATATGAGCGTGCATGCATTTGGTAGCGTAAGTTTTAGAATGCATGTGGTTCCCTGCCTGGGCTTTATTATTTATTTGTTGCCACCTGGTCAAATTGTACGTCGTTTTTAAGCAATCCATTCGGATATTTCTAGAAATTGCATCTGCCTATCATCCCCATTAGAAACTTCACTTATGAATGAAATAGATTTAAAACCCTGACTGCAATCCTTTCATTTATCTTTTTAAAAATCCATTCAGAAAAGTACATCCGGAAGTCGACTGCAACTCCTAAAAAAAAAAAAAAAGCAACGAGAGGTAAAGTGGTCGGCATCAAAAATTCCATCATGTTGTGTTATGTAGCAGCGCCTGAAGAGTATTTGTACAGAAGGTCCCCTGGCATTTCCCTATGTATAGGTACAGGTAGCGGCGGCGCTCGGCTCACAATGAGCGCTTTCCCCCGCCACAAAGGCGAGAGAGTGAATCCTGTATAGAGGAATTGAACCCTCTCTTGGGAAGGAGCGGCGGGAGAGTTGGCTTCTTGTTTACCCCCTTTGGATGGATTCTTGATTACGCTCTCATTGATCCAGCACATCTAAGGTTTCCTTGTTTATTGTTGTCGTTGCTTTCCGCCAAGGAAGAAAGGGGGAGAGGCTTCATGTACCAAAGGAGGAGGATTTTTTGTTTCCTCCTTATTTCAAATTCGCCACTTTTCTCTCCAGCCTTTCTTTAAAGCTGCGATGGTCCCAGAAAAAACCAGGTGCATTTTTAAGAAAACATCGTTTTCCTTATTTTTTTTAGTAGCAACCGGTTAATGCGTATGACTTTGATGCTTTTGGTGACGTTTAATTTTCAGTTTTAAATCATGAAAGTATTATGCATGAATTTTAAACATTTTTGAAACTTAAAAAATTTTTTTTTCTAAATATTTACCATTTCTACGAGTTTTACTGGATAATCGAGACACGTAGTTTCAACGGTTATTTTTGTCTTTTAAACATGTTGATCTACAGATAAGTATTTTGAGTAGTTTATTAACCCAGCTTTCTCTTCTAATATTCTTTACATTATATTTATTTACCAGGTCGAGAAAAGGTAGGATTTCAAGAAGTTTATGTATTTTACATATTATTAAATTTTCTATTTTCGTTAAACAGTTGTGTGGCGTTTACCTTTGACAAAAGCTTAATTTCCAAAATATTTTCGAGCAAAAAATTTTTTATATAAAAAGATGACGTTAGAGGCAAAATTGGGTGTTTGGGTAGAATATTTTGTAGGTAATATTTTCCTAAGTGTGAGGAAGATGAGCGGATGAGCGCTTAACATTGTAATCAATTTGTTTGATAAGATTTCTAAAAAGTAGCAAGACCAGGAACAAGACCAAATTCCAACTTCCCTTTTATAAAAGAAGAAAGTCTATAGGGAATATTCCCACAAAGCTTCGGCAAGGAATAATTGAGTGTTAGTTATAGGAGTTCCAGAACCTGGCAAGTAATCCTAATATTATACCCTTTGTAAAAGAAAGCTATTGAGATGGCTATTTGTCTGTCCGTCCGCACTTTTTCTGTCCGCCCTCAGATCTTAAAAACTACGGAGACCAGAGGGCTGCAAATTGGTATGTTGATCATCCACCCTTCAATCATCAGAAATACCAAATTGCGGCCCTCTAGCCTCAGTACTTTTTTATTTTAGGTTACAAGTTAGCCATAATCGTGCGTCTGGCGCCGCTCTAAGTACCAACAACACTGGCCATCACCGGGCTGTGACTGAAAGTTTCGTGGGCCGCGGGTGAGAGTTTTATACAGCATTGTACGCTGTACAGAAAACTCGATTATGCCGAAGAAACTTTGGCGCATTTATCATATATATAATTTTAGGTTAAAGTTAGCCATGATCGTGCGTCTGGCGCCGCTATAAGTGCTAACAACACTGGCCACCACCGGGCTGTGACTGAAAGTTTCGTGGGCCGCGGGTGAGAGTTTTATACAGCATTATACGCTGTACAGGAAACTCGATTGTGCCGAAGAAACTTTGGCGCATTTATCATATATATAATTTTAGGTTAAAGTTAGCCATGATCGTGCGTCTGGCGCCGCTATAAGTGCCAACAACACTGGCCACCACCGGGCTGTGACTGAAAGTTTCGTGGGCCGCGGGTGAGAGTTTTATACAGCATTATACGCTGTACAGGAAACTCGATTGTGCCGAAGAAACTTTGGCGCATTTATCATATATATATCCAGATCATACTGGAAAAAACTATGAATCTTGGATTAAAATGTCTTTTAAGTAATTTCTTTACGTAAAACATACATAAAAACTTATTCCTGTTTTCACTGTGACAGTGACCCTTTGAAATAGTTACAGTGTCAAGAAATTTGTTTTGAGAGAGAGAGAGAGAGAGAGAGCACGAAAATATATTGGTAATATTTGGGAGGCTTTGCAGCTATGAGTAATTTCCTTTCATGCTGATGGACTAAAGGCAGCGAGCTTCACCACTCTGATTTTGCTGAATACGTAGACGGAAATGAATTCGTTCACGGAGATGGAACCTCTCTCAGCATATCTGTTCGCAGGTTATGGAAGGACGCCAGACATATTATCATATAAGGCAATGACCGAAAGGTGAAGAGATCTTTTTATCTTTTATTTTTTCTAACTAACCAGAGGGCATCGTAATAAAATTTGGTCGTAATCAAAAGTAATGGCTACCTTACTTCTAAGATATAAAATTCTGACGCAGTGAATAACCATATTTTATTTTACGCTTCACGTATATATCTTGATGTGGATCCACGAACTTTAATCTGGCCAGTGTTTATTTTGGAACGTGGAACACCTTAAAGTAATCGAAATGTTTTAGCCTTTTAATTTTTATTGTTGTGGCTGATATGTTGGCAGATATAATCATATGTTTTCATTTTAGGTTTATATTTCAGTTTCATTACAGTATATGAATAGATTTCAGCTAACGCGTCATAATTGCACTACAGTCAGTCTTTTTTTTTGGGGGGGGGGTGGAGAGGGGAAGGAAATTTCAAATTACCGCAGCCGATGTTATTGTAATCTACGGTAGTGCTGTTGCAGCTTTAATGGTATCGACTTCCGATATTTAACGTCAGTTTCAAAGAAACTGACTATAGAACGTAACATGTTGCTGCCATTCTTCCCGTTAACGCAACTGACATGCATAATTTATTTGATTCTCCTTATCATTCTGTGACGTCACCATTTTTAGCTCAGATTTAAAGAGTGTAAAAGGAGAGTGTGAAAGGACGTTCTCTGATAGGAATTTATCTTATGCTTTGATCAGCAGAAATTCTTCCTCTGGAAAAGTTTAGTTTTGAAATGGTTTTACTCAAGGAATTCGTGCTTTGTAAAAATCAATAGGCGTACGATGTGAAAATCTTCCGACATTTTTAAGAGAACTCTAGTTGTCTTTTAGAAATTTCTCTGAGAACGTATGTGCATCATGTATAACGAATAATAATAATAATAATAATAATAATAATAATAATAATAATAATAATAATAATAATAATAATAATAATAATAATAATAATTCACAACGGCTAGTTTGCGGAATAAACAAGGAAAACTTGATTTCTGAGTTTATCGTCCTGTGTACATGAACTGTGACCAAACATATTCCTACATTATTTTTCTGTTAATTCCATGTTATTAATACATCTGAACAAAATTCAACCTGCTATTTATGTCTAAAAGTGGAATAAAGAAATACCTGAGTCAGTGACTAAACTACCAATAAATTGTACCCTCGTTTACTCCCAAAACACTTTATCGAGTTTAGGGAAGCCATTATTCCATTGTCCATCATCCAGGTAATTACACGATCTTACCCTTGCAAACATTTAAAGTCAATTTTCACGCTCATCAAAACATCCAATTCCTATTAATGTCACTCCTGTCGTTCCCCGTGAATTCACCTGCGTTATTTGTCGTCCTCGGAGGCTAAAAGGACGTTGAACGCTGACAAGCAGGTTTCATAATTTAGAACTGAATAGGTAAATTCAACAAGGAGAGTTGTCTGTAAATAATTCAACTTAGGACGATGTCTTTGGTCCAGAAGAAATGATCTGAAAGTTTTTAAAACCTTGAGAAGATTTCTGGTTTCATTCGTTTCCTGGAGAATGAACCACTGTGTATATAACTTTGGCATTGGTTGCTACACACTGGTACACAGTAGCCTCATTAGCGGTTCGTGTTACACCCTACACACACACACACACACACACTGCCTTATAATGGAGATACAAAAAACAGAGGTGTGATATATATATATATATATATATATATATATATATATATATATATATATATATATATATATATATATATATATATACATATACATATATATATATATAGATATACATATACATATATATATATATATATATATATATATATATATATATATATATATATATATATATATATATATATATATATATATATATATATATATAAAGATCTGGAACCCTGGAGTTATATCACATATGACACGAGAGCATCGCATCCCTGAGAGCTTCCTGCGTCCCGACAGAAAATATAATCTATCCTCAAACCTGGGTCTGGGCTCCCTCTCATCAGCAGAGTGGAACCGAATTTATGAGAGTTTCAGACAGATGCAATAATCATCATTCTTCGTCTAGTAACTAAATCTATTTACATTTTATGACCTGAACAGAATAATTAATGAATATTAAGCATATTAATTTTTTTCCTTACATTCTTAGCCTTTTGTGCTTCTCTCCTTTTATCCTAGCACAAACATCAACAACAAAAAACAAATAATAGCTTTTATAACATACAGAATGAAATCACTTTTGTTTCTTTTATTTTTCGCTACAACGACGGAGACTTCAATAATAATAATAATAATAATAATAATAATAATAATAATAATAATACATACATACATACATACATACATACATACATACATACATACATACATACCGCCGAAGGGGCTTTTTATCATTTAGATTATGTTTTTTTCTCCCCATCAGTGAGATACTTTTCGTACGACCGGATATTAAAAGCCAATTTGAATCTTGAAATATTTTCCTGGAATTGCTTTCTTATATTACCGATAAGTATGATTGGCTTGCTCGTCGGAGATGGGTTTCTATAGGGATCCACCGAGAGAGAGAGAGAGAGAGAGAGAGAGAGAGAGAGAGATTGAGCGTAGAGTTCAGAAATTGGGTTTATTCCATTTTCCTGTTTACATAAAACATGTTTATTATTTCTTATAATAAAGCCTTAATAAGGGAGGAAGAAAATCTTAAGAAATAGTATTCCATATAGTTAAAAATCCAAAGACGATAAATATAGATATACGTTAAACCCTAGTGAACTAAGGATTGAGCAGAGTATTGAATTCAGGTATGGTTTATGCAAGTAGCAAATCAGTTCTGGAAAATTTTAACGCCATAAACTACATAACAGAAAAGACAAATTCAACATCAGAAAAAATATGGAGAGTTCAAAAAACCGTGTCAAAAAAACCCTTGAAAACAAACAAAATACTTCGCTGCTGAATTCTGAAGGAGGTTAAAAATGCATTTTAGATGCGGATTACGAGGTGAGGTGGAAAATTTACCAGGATCAGAATGATTTCCCCAAATTATCAGGAGTGAATTTAAACTTGACCATCTTTATCGTCTGGTTTATTCCGGGTTCCTAATCCAGCCACGCCGATAGATACGATTATACTGCCAGGTCCAGGTGGTTTTCCTTTCCACAATGAGAGAGAGAGAGAGAGAGAGAGAGAGAGAGGATGGGAATCGAAATGAATGCTTGAGTATAATATTATTATGGCTTTGTATTTTTCTTTGTCATTATGATTTTAAAATGGTTATTGTGAACGGTTTCGTTTTGACCTAAATAACAAAAAGAAAGATCATTCTTATTCTTGATAAAGTAGTTTGCAAATGAGTTAGGCTGGACTTGATGGGGATACACACACACATCCATATATATATATATATATATATATATATATATATATATATATATATATATATATATATATATATATATATATATATATATATATATATATATATATATATATATATATATATATATATATATATATATATATATAATATTCTATTATATACACATAATAGAAAACTAAGTATAACTGCGAATCAACCAAAGTCCTCTCATATTCTAACAACTTAAAGATAACCAAATTTTAAAAAAATCATTCTGCATTTCCATCATTAACTGAATAATCACGTTATCACTAGCATTAAATACAAAAGAAGCTCAAGAATGTTAAAACCCTCCTTCTGGATTAAATTATCCTAAGCCTTAGGTACTAAAACCTATCATATCTGTCATCTCACTATTTTCTATACTCATAGCAGATAGTACCAAAAACAGTTATCGAGATATTGATGTTTGAAAGGGGGTTTCCATTAATACCCTAAGAGGCACTGACCACGGACAACGCACGAATTGGATGGTGGAAAACTTGACCATTAACTTTCTGAATGAAAGGCAGAGCTCGAGAGAGTCAGAAGACATCTCATTGAAAGAGTTTTTTTTTTTTTCCAAACTGGGACTTGTGGTCCGCCACGAGTAAGGGAATTTTCCATCCTTGAAAAATTTGTGACAAAATTACCTACATTTTCACCATTTATTGAATTAACATTTTTGTTTGATATTAAGAATTCCACAACTGAGCCTTGCCTCTGTTTCCTCTTATATCTCATCAGGCTAATCCGATTACCTCTGATATCTCCATTCAAATCTAGCTGCTGGAGGTAGAAACAGTTCTTTTTTGAGAAAATTGTTAAAAACCAAGAGAGAGAGAGAGAGAGAGAGAGAGAGAGAGAATTACAATGAACGTGATGTTTACAGTATCCCTTTAATTTCTGCTCTGCCTGGCCATTCCATTTTCAAAATTCACACTTGAGTGAACGCGTTCCTCCCCGTTTACATCTTCGCTTTAGAAAATTCAATTCAGTGTTGTCAACGCCGCATTTAAGTTCGTAAAATGAGTCGTCATTTTACCCAGGGAAAGGGAGAGTGGAACGCTGTTGGCCAGAGAGGAGGGTTGAGGTTGGTGGTAGAGAGAGAGAGAGAGAGAGAGAGAGAGAGAGAGAGAGAGAGGATTAAGGGTGAGAATAAGGGGGATGCAGGAGATGAGATGAGTGTGGCTGGATTACAGGTAGCCCTGGAGGGGCCCATCGACAATGAGAGAATGAACCGGAGAGGGGAGGAGGGGAGGTGAAGGGGGTTTACTGTGGGGATGAAAGTGGCAAGGGTTTAACGTTGATGACGTTGCTTTGGGTCTGCAATAGTTACCTCTGCCTAATGGCACCTCAAGTTTAATGAAGTTTACCCAAATTAAAAAGGTCTCCCTCCTTCTCCCTTCTCGGGTGAAGAGAGAGAGAGAGAGAGAGAGAGAGAGAGATCCTCCCTTATTTGTGAAGCCGAGAAAAATGAACTCATTAGCGATGCAAACTGTTGATGAAATTCTCGATAGAGGTTTGTCGGCTATTTTCCTTGTCTCGCTGGTATTAGGATTTGTGTGAATTTCTGGCACTTTTCCTTACCGTCACTTTTCTATTTGAAGGGAAAGATAAGTCTCGGTTCTAGGAAAATGTGAATAAAAAATTAACTTTCAGTATTATAAGTTGTCCTTTGATGTTCCATGGTTGTGAGAACTAGCTCGTAAAAAGCCATATTTACCGTGATGATACAAAATAAGAGAATAAAGAGAGAAAGGAGAATTGCCTTAAAATATGAGAGTTGTTTCAAAGGAAAAATAAGTCTCCATTAAGGAAAGTGTGAGCAATTTTAATCGATTGATTTATCGTTACTAAAACTGGCGTCACAACATCTAGGTTACTGATGCCGAAAGTTTGAGCAAAATATATACTTTCAGATCTTACCTTAACATTGCATGGCTGACAGGACTAACCCATGAAAAGCCATATTTTGTGTCATGACACCGAAGAAAAACAGAGGGCTATCAGCCCACTAACCTTAAGGGTAAATGGTTAGACCTGTGCATTATAAGTAAAATCTCATTATCACGAACTCTAAAATGAAGATATGAAATAGCGTAAGACCAAATTTCTTTTTGAGTTCTGTCTTTACCTCTCCTACTCGGAGTGTGTGTTTGTCTTCATTTATAGGTGTGAGTCGGTATCAGCATATACCTCACTTGATGTCCGTGTGGTTTAATGCGCGTCACTGTAGTCCTAAGTTCTTGTCTTCCGTGATTCGAGCCCACGAGACGACGAACTTATCAACTAAAAAAATTCCCCTTCGAATAACATATATGACAATATATTATTTCCGAGGTAGAGTGAATTGGATATTAAAGGACATTTATAGCTTAATGCTTGTATACGAATCACGGTGATGTGATAAAATTCATTTATATATATATATATATGTGTGTGTGTGTGTGTGTAATTGTAATAGCCACAATGCCCTCTTAAGTTCTCGAATTCTTCGCGCTTTTTTGGATATGCTTGTCACTACAAAGCCGTAAGATCCAAGTGCAAGAAATTGAAGTGGCTGCGATGTCTGGTCGGGAAACGAACCCGTGTCACCATAATCACAAGACAAGCATATCCAAAAAGCCCGAAGAATTCGAAAAGTTAAGAGGGCATTGTGGCTATTACAATTTATTACAATTACATATGTATCTAGTAAAAGTGACCAGTAGATTCTATATATATATATATATATATATATATATATATATATATATATATATATATATATATATATATATATATATATATATATATATATATATATATATATATATATATATATATATATATATATATATATATATATATATATATATATATATATATATATATATATATATTATATATGTGTGTGTGTGTGTATTCTGGATGTATGTCTGCGTGTGTATATCATTATTACGTGCATATTTATAAAGGAACCGTCGAAAAATAGTATAATGGCCCTCGACGGAGATAAATTAAATGAAGGATCGAGCGATCTCGCGAAAAAGAGGATAGAAGTATTTTGAAGAAGTCTTGAAGGCATCCGGAATGAGAATGAGTTGAAAAAACAAAGGGGGCGTCATTAGAGAAAAATGCTGGATAAATGAGCTGAAAGAATAGAATTTACCATTTTGCAAAAAAGCCCTCCGCCCCCACCCCCCAAAAAAACGGTAATGAAAGAGTGATAAAGATATGAAAAGGGTCTTATATCATTTGAAATTAGTTTTAGTCTGCTAATAATTGTATGTTTGTAGGAGAGGATATAAATACATTTAATGCAATGGTAAATGATAAGGAAAATTTGCCTTCGAAAGAACATTGGTTATGGATGGTGCTTTTCACGATTTCATTTAAAATGTCTGTAATGAAACGTCATGTAAAATAAGCTTCGTATAAGTCGTAATTTTACATTATTGTGCTTTCTATCTTTATTTCTAATCAGTCCATATCCTTCAGAAATAAGTAATGAGTAATCACCATCCCCAGTTTATATACAGCATTTTTTGTATTCAGAACTTTGTCCTTCAACTTCTTGCTGTACTGCACCTTCGTGAAATCTAATTATACGAGTGAAAAATGATCCTCATAAGCTGAAGATCCTTATCATTTTTACAGAATAAAAAAGAAATATTTCCTCTCTCTATTCTTAGGAAACCACAGGATTGAAATTCATCATTGCAGGCTATGATAACTTTAGTATCTATGGCATTGTAAATAACTGTCCTTTCTAAAGTGAAGAATAAAAGTAAATTATCAGTTGTTCATTTCCTATCGAAAAAGGAAGTCGTATTCCAAAAAATTTTTTAAGCTCTTCAAAATAAGAAATACTTCTCGCTATAAATTTAACAAGGATTAAGTTACCATTATTACTTGACATCATCGGCGTGTATGTTCACGACAATCACCAATAATATTTAGGAAAATCTGAAATGCCATATTAAGCAGTAATAGTTGGATATTCCTGAGAAACTGTTGACCGTTATTTCGTTAGAATCAGAGTTTCAAATAACCTTCAGTTAAGATTTCGAACTAACCTAATTGGTAAGTTTAATTATGTAAAAAATTAAGTAGTGAATTGAAACAATGTGTTGTCTAAGAGAAAAAAAAGAGAATACAAGGAGATTCGCAATTTTTTATCAATTACCATAGTGAATGGAGAGTATTAATTGCTCTCATTTGTAATGAATATAGCCCATATCGATAAGTATAAACTGTAGACAGTTAAAACAGTTTTTCAGTATAGAGAGAGAGAGAGAGAGAGGAGTTAGTGTTGTTTAATGAGAGTGAGATTTAGGGGAGAGAGAGAGAGAGAGATGGGGAGGAAAGAGAGAGGGAGATAGTGATGTTTAGTGAGAGAGAGAGAGAGAGAGAGAGAGAGAGAGAGAGAGAGAGAGAGAGAGAGAGAAGAGAAGAGAAGAGCCATGTTTGCTTAGGAACCAAGGTTAAATCCTTTTCTCCATCGCCAACTTAACAGCACTCCAGCGAGTATCCGGTCGTAATGGTAGGCAGGTAATGGTCTGAGCATCGTAGCAACTACGAGGAACATTTTTTCCTTTACTTTTTTTATTTTGACTTTTCGAAATAAGAACTTACTTTTAATGGCAGTGAGGACAACATCAAAGAAGACCGGAAAAGGCTGCTTTGAACTATTTTCTTTTCCTGGTATAAATAGCGGCCTGTTTTATTCTCTTTTTTGTGAGTCTGTCTGCCTGTGTTCTGTGTTCGTATTTATATATATATATATATATATATATATATATATATATATATATATATATATATATATATATATATATATATATATATATATATATATATATATATATATATATATATATATATATATATATATGTATATATGTATGTATATATATATATATATATATATATATATATATATATATAAGTATATATATATACATATTTATTGTTATATATTTATTTATTCATTTATTGGTCACATTTGTGTGCGCGTGTGTGCATTCGTGTGAACTTGTTCGTATGCTTATACAACTACTGGTTTCTCATCTTTTACGAAGTCCTGAACTATTTAAAGGCAAATTCTAATATGAAATGCCAAAATGATCTCATATACGCGCTTTTCAATTAGCGCAGTTCGGCTTCGTGTACACGCTGGGTTGCCATTACCGTGCATTTTATACTTATATATATATATATATATATATATATATATATATATATATATATATATATATATATATATATATATATATATATATATATATATATATATATTTGTATATATATATATATATATATATATATATATATATATATATATATATATATATATATATATTTGTATATTTATATATATATATATATATATATATATATATATATATATATATATATATATATATATATATATATAAGAAAAAATAACGTTTTACCGTTTAAAGTATTTGGTTAGCAAGTTTTTTTCATTTGTTCTTGCAGAATATATGTCTGAAAGTTATAATAACATGTCCACTCTTAAAGAGCATCTGTTATTCTTAAAAGAGAGTTATATATATATATATATATATATATATATATATATATATATATATATATATATATATATATATATATATATATATATATATCTGAGCTCTCTTTTAAGAATAAGAGATGTTTCTTTAAGAGTGGACATGTTATTATAACTTTCAGATATATACTCTACAAAGTGAAATGTTACAAGAACAAATGATAAAGGTCGCTAATCAAACACTTGAAACGGTAAAATGTTATTTTTCTTATACCATCTGACGTGAAGCTGAAACAAACAAATGTCATAAAATAGAAAAAGTTTGAAGTCAGAGAAGCCATGATATAACATCACTCAGACTACCCAGTCCAAAATGCTGCCAATTTTGTAAGATTTTTTTTTTTTTTTTCATCTTCCTTGCTCATCTCTGTAAGATGTATTTTAAACTTGCCTACGCTGTAATAAGCTATCATTAAGAGAAGTCTAGCCGTTTTTATATGCATCTCCCCACGGAGAATCTTCACATTAATTGCCAGACATTTGTACAACTTGGCTGAGTAACAGTAAAAAAAAAAAATAGAAAGAAGAAGCAGAACAAATAATGTACCGCGTAGGATAAAAACTCGAAAAACCATCACAAAACTTTAAGCGGAATCAATACAGGATCTGACATCCCCTATTCATCAGGACCCACCCCCCTCCTTTCCTCCGCCTTACTTACGAGAGAGAGAGAGAGAGAGAGAGAGAGAGAGAGAGAGAGAGAGAGAGAGAGAGAGAGAGAGAGGAAAGGCATTTTTTGAAGAATGGTCTACGGGTAACCCCATTCTTCTCTCCAGATTTTGGCAGAAAACGAATGGAGCTTCCGATGGCTTTTGGGCGAGGACATGATCTTCCACTTACTCTACATCACACATCAGGGCGTCGACGACGAGGCATTGTGGAGAGGACTGGATGAAGGAGTCCATCTCGGCGGGGAAAAAAAAAATGAAAATATAGTCCTGGTATGATTTATGTGTTGCGTGCATTACGCGAAACTAGAGGAATATCAGTGGAAGGCACAGGAATTAAATTTAAAGACTTACAATAGTAATTCATGAAGTGATGCACTTATCCTGGAAAGGAAAATGATAATTTTTTTTCTTATTTATATCTTAAAAAAGAATATGGCAAGGTGCGGGGCTCTGGACACTATGCACCAAACTATTCTGGCTATTTTCATACCACGGTGAGCAACGAGTCCCAAATTATTTTTAATGTCTCGAGTTACATGAAACTAGAGAAATATTAGCAATTCATAAAAATGATGCACTCGTTCTTGGAAAGGAAAATAATCATTTTTTCTTATTTCCATCTTATATTAAGTAAGAGAACAGGCCAAGGTATAGAATTGTGACCACCATGCTCCAAAATACTGGGTGATTTGAAAACCATGGCGAGAGACCGAAACTCAGATATTTTTCATTTTTCCAGCATACCCCAGGAAATGCAAATCAGAATAAGGAGAGATGAACCGTCTCGAATAATTGGATAGGCCAATAGGTTCGCACTAGGCCTCTTAATCCCTTTAACACCTTACCACACTTAAGGAACGCCCTTAGGCAAGGGTTCTTGTCGGCTTAATCTACCCCAGCCCACCGGCGGAAGCAATGAGTGTTAACACGGATGGTGGAAGAATAGTAGTAGTTAATTCGTGCAGGCATTTAAGAGAAAAGGTAACAGAGATAAGGTTGGATGAGAGGGATAAAATGCAGAATAAGTGAAGCATTCATGCTGTCGTTTTTTTAGTTTTCTGTAAAAGAAATCTATTGTGCTGGCTTTGTCTGTACGTCCGCACTTTATTCTGTCCGCACTTTTTTCTGTCCCCCACTCATATCTTAAAAAGTACTGAGGCTAGAGGGCTGCAAATTGTTAAGTTGATCATTTACCCTCAATTCATCAAACATACCAAATTGCAGCCCTCTACCCTCAGTAGTTTTTATTTTTATTTAAGATTAAAGTTAGCCATAATCGTGTTTCTGGCAACGATATAGGATAGGCCACCACCGGTCAGTGGTTAAAGTTTCCTGGGCCACGGCTCACACAGCATTATACCGATACCACCGAAAGGTAGGTCTGTTTTCGGTGTCCTTGATTATACGCTGTAGTGGCTGTACAGAAAACTCGAGTGAGTCGAAGAAGCTTCGGCGCATTTTTAACTTGTTTTTATTTCCTTTATTTTATTTTAATTATTAACAACAAAATCTCAATACTGATCACTTTTTATCTGCCATAAGTCCCAGTAATATGTTCATGAAATTTGAAAAATTAGCTTTCTCTCTAATTCTCATCTAAGCATGGAAGCGGAAGATTTTTACTGTGAGAGACTATTTTCAGAACTTGGAATATTATCTACTCTTACTGTAGTTTCGCACCAAATTCCACAGTAAGTATATCGGATCTATGCATATATGACATCCTAGTTTTTGAAGTTCATTTTTTTTTATTTAATTTCCCAATTTTTGGATTGCGCACAAAAGACGGGACTACCTGCATGGTTCCTTTGGAGTTAATCATTAACATGGAAGTGCAAATAATAGCAAGACTCACAAACGAATGATTAGAATAATAGTGCTTTCAGTGTTACTGGTGATGATACTGATGATGATGATGATGATTTAACTACTGATAATTATTAAGACGAAGGTTATAGTGATGAGTTGAAAGGATAAGATAAAAAAATGTAAAGATGAAACGAGAGTGGATTCAGCAGAATCGTGATGAGCGGTAAATATCAGTGCAGATAATAATATTCCTTTTGTTTAAAGCATGCGCATCAGTCACGCAGGTAAAGGCCATATAAATATCAGGCAAAGGCTAATGAGGCCATTACGGTCTGGAAAGACAAACAATGGTGCACCTATTTGCTTCCAGGTAGAGAGGAAGACTGACCACTGCGACCATTACTTGAAATAAACGGAAAAGGCGGTTAATTTAACGAGGTAGAGGAAACACGATTATTGGGGAATCAAAAGAGATTTTGTTTATCTATTTTTTTATCCATAAAAGAATTCATAGCGTTTACTTTATCGCAAATAATATGATAGCCCTGAAAAGCAATAAATAAATTATGACAATTTCCCTCGAATAAAGAGAAAAAATACAAAAGACGTACAACTTCCACCAGACGAGCAAGAAAACGGCCAAAACAATGTATGCTGAAAACACTGAGGAAAAACCTGGGAAGACGCCCCGCGCTCCATATTCCCTCGTATGCATGATGAATAAGGTGCTTTTGATATGAGGGAATCGTTCATCACCGCCGATTCTCGGCATAAATCTCGTCCCATCATCTCCCTTTTTACATCTTCATTGGAGAGTTCCCTTCGGGTCTTTTTATGGCGCACAATCTCCTCCTCCTCCTCCTCCTCCTCCTCCTCCTCCTCCTCCTCCTCCTCCTCCTCCTCCTCCTCCTCCTTTCATCCGGGAGGATTTTCTTCTCTGCTTCATCACCCTTTAGGGCCCCGGAGAGGCATTTGAAGTAATCCAATTCTTGCCTCTTTTAGATCCCATTTTCAAACATTTTGTTTTTACAGGGTCAGAGGAAAAATAAGAGGCCAAGAAAGAGGGACGGTTCCTTCTCACAGAATGATTTGTCCTAAAATGTTTTAGGAATGATAAAAGGCTGGAAACACAGAGGGTGGGGGAATTTTATGCGACGAGAAATCTTCGAAATTGTGGATAGTCATAACAGTATCGTAAGTCCTCTCGCTCTCCCTCTCTCTCTCCTGTCTCTTTCTTTACAGATTTATATACTGTATATATATATCTATATATATATATATATACATATACACACACATACATACATACATACATAAACACACACACACACACACACACACACACACACACACATATATATATATATATATATATATATATATATATATATATATATATATATATATATGTGTGTGTGTGTGTGTGTGTGTGTGTGTGTGTGTGTGTGTTTGAAAAGAGAATGAGATACGGTATTTCAAAAGTGAAGAAACTTGAAGTAGCTCTTAAGGAAAAAAAGGGGAGGTGGGTTTACCTTAAACAGAAAATGATTTCGACAAAGAAAATTACACAGGAGAGACGACGCTGGGTAATATTTCGCATCCATAACACTGATAAAAAAAATTGTTAGAAAACGCTTCCATTGTTTTAATTTACAAGGTCTTTTATGGCACAAGAAAAGTAAAATAAAATTGAAAAACACGAAGCAGAGAAATTTACCGTCCCATCCCAACTCCCCTCTCCAGTCTCCTCCCCACCACCCTAGCAGAGAGAGAGAGAGAGAGAGAGAGAGTGAGTTTTACAAAATCCAGAGCGACAGAGTGCAGGAGAAAATACGATTCAAGAAGTCAATGAAAAGTAAAATTAACTGGACGCAGTGAAACTTAAGAGAATGTTTCTTCATGTTTACGGCGTGGTTGGCTAAAAGTGGTCACAATATTTTAGTTTAATCTACGGAGTGATTAAAGAACATAGGAAGGAAAAAGGAACATTGTATTGAAATAGGAATTATATTGTTGGTTGTAAATAAAAAATAAGCTACGGTTAAAACGAAGAAATGCAGCTTTATAAAGAATTATTTGCCGAATGCGTTTGAGAATTAACAGCTCAAGAGCATATACTCGTAACCCATCAAGTTTTGCCTTTTTTTTTTCAGTTTAATTCATTGGTCAGTGCACAAGCGGTGATGAAGAGAATTGATAATATCCAAAATCCTGTGCTTACAATGTAATCAAGCAAACGGTAAGTTACAGTTGTAGTTATGCATAAGTTATGCACAGTTATGCAAATACCTTCATACTTGCACTGACGTTGATTATAACTTATGTACTTCAGATATGACTGCAGTTCTTACTTCTCTTGTCTTCGTGGGATATAACGAATTCCATTCAGTGATAATGTTATACAACAATGCTGTAAATGTTCCCTCTGCCTCTATGAGAGCAAATGAATGATATGCCATAAGTCTTCACAATTATCAATAATTTTGAGCTATTAGAAGACCTTTAAATGCTTCATAGGTCAAGTTGATATGTTATTCGCATACACAAGAATCCAAATTCTACTAAACCACAGGAAAAGGCATTGGCCTCCGTCATAGAAAATGACATTTCTTGTAAACACCCGTTGCCTGAGAGATAGAACGTATTTATTAAGCAGGTTTATTCTTACTGTAACATAAAAAGCTTTTTTATCACGATTATCTCTCGACCACAGTAAGGAAGGCTCCGAATGTTATCTCAGAAGGTCGCGCTGATTTTGAGGGTAAAATCTCGGTAAATTGGTTTGCAGAAAAGGAATGTGAAAGTTACCCATTTGTTCCGAATTGGGCAATCTGGATATATATAGGAAACATTGAAGAAAATAAATCCTAGTCGAAGGGCGCGTGTTGCGCCATTTTCGCTCCTGAAAGCTGAATTTGTACCAAAGAATCGTTGCAATACGGACGATTATGGCAAGTAAATATGGCCTCATGAAAGGCAATACCCTGCTGCTCTAATTCTGATGGTATCATTAAATGCATTGGTAACTGGTGTGGGATTATCAATCGATTCCCTCGCAGTCCTAATGCTAGGGTTCACACATTTCACAATCAGTCCTGCCCGTGAATGGGATACCACTCACATCCATTAATGACTTTCCGGTTTCAGATATCTCTCTCTCTCTCTCTCTCTCTCTCTCTCTCTCTCTCATCATTTTGAACTCCTAAGAAATTTTCAGTGGAAGATTGGAAGATGAATTTTCACCTTATTTTTTGTCTAAATAAAGGAAACTAGATTCAGATCTATATCTCTGTCTCTCAATATTCTTAATCGCCCATGATCTCTCTCTCTCTCTCTCTCTCTCTCTCTCTCTCTCTCTCTCTCTCTCTCTCTCTCTCTCTCTCTCTCTCTTATCATTTTTGAACTCCTAAGAAATTTTCAGTGAAAGATTGGAAGATGAATTTTCACCTTATTTTTGTCTGAATTGGGAAACTAGATTCAGATCTCTCTCTCTCTCTCTCTCTCTCTCTCTCTCTCTCTCTCTCTCTCTCTCTCTCTCTCTCTCATTATTTTCGATCGCCCATTCTTCTTATTAAGAACTTAAGTGTAAGAAGAATTTTCGCTTAATACGTTTTCTGAATGAACGAAAACACACACAAAATCTAAATAGATAATAAAGAGGTAAAATGGAGATGGAAAGTAAAACAGACGATCTTCCGGCGTTAATCCAACAGTAAATTGTATTGATACTTTCCTTACGAGTATATTCCTTTAAGGTGGCTGATGAAAAGGGTTTCTGATAATGGACTTTCTGTGTTCCATGTCGCATATATAAAAAAAAAAGGAAAGTAGGTGGTTATAAAGTGAAATCTTTCGTAACTTCATTTTACTACAAGCGTATGTATTTTTCCATTCTGTAAAAGAATTCGTGGATAATACAATTGATTAATTTTTGTCACTCATGTGTGCGGAGTTGCTTATCCGCATCTAAAAAAATGGTGGAAAGCTCCTGAAATTACTAGGAATGTGAAGTATCTTGTTTAAATTTTCAGGAAAACATGAAAAAATTGAAATACCCTTGCATTACGATATAATTGTAAGGGGTCTATAATGACGAGAAAGTATAAGAATTTGCTTTAAAACGGGAAAAGAAGTACTCTTTAATATCTTGGAATGAACGCATTTAATAAACTGTTTCCCATCTTCCAGCTGCTTACCATTCTTAAAAAGAAAGAAAAAAAGGAAATTACTCCCGAGCAGTATTCACCTAGTAATAAAAATGCAAAGAAATCTTTGACATGCGGACGGTGTACAATAATCTATGAATGACAGAACGAAAAACGGGATTCAAGGGACGAACAATATTTTGTTATTCAGCCACATTTGATGGTATTCGTAATTAGCGCGAAAAACAAAGTAACCGCATGAATCATCTTGCATTTAGAATAACCAAGTAGAGAGTTAACTGTGTAAGGCGTTTTATAGTGTTCAGTCAGTTTCTCCTTCTCAACTAACTTCCTAATCGAGGCCTCCTCCAGCTGTTTCTGTCTTATGTCCTTTCGTTTATTCCTGTGTCTCTCATGTCTTCTTGAATACAGTCTTCCATCTACTCTTCAGCCTGATACTTAATTATTTAGCTGACACATTTATATTTCTATTATATACCTTTATGAATGCATCACTTACTAGTCCATTTCAGATCTCTATAAAGACTAGTGGGAAGTGGATAGCTGTAGCGAAAGCGCAAAAAATTGCCTACTCTACTGTCTTTTCTAGAGCAGTAATCTCGTCACGAGTAAACATTAAAGAGAGAGAGAGAGAGAGAGAGAGAGAGAGAGAGAGAGAGAGAGCCTCAAAAGGAAAATACTACCACAAAAATCAGCTATCAGTTACCTACAAACTAAGTTGAATTGTTACGTACGTAGCCTCCAACGGGTAGGTGAGGTATAAGATTTTATATAATGCAATGGCCTTATAGCCTCGCAAGTTATAAGGTGAACTAAATCAATTTGAACACTTCTTAGGCAACATCCATTATCAAAATTGTCTAGGTTGCTTTTAGCTACATCTTAAGGTGAACATATAGGACCTTAACGTTTACCAAAGGCTTAATGGCTACCGAGAAGTAATTATCTAGATTCATAGCCCCGTGTAGTTATTTCATTCGTCGCTTATTCACTAGTTTAGAACCGTATTGAGAGACTTTCTCTTAAATGAAAACTTCTTTTTCAAGAGAGAAAAAAAAAAGAGCACAACCGATAAAATGAGCGAGCCTGGGAAAAAAAAGGTTCAGACTTTTTTTTCCCTAAAAGGAGGGAAAATCCCATCGGAATCATGTCCCCCTCCAATCCCCCCCACCCTGCGCTCCGGCTCCCGTCCCCCTCCCAGCAAAGCTATCTTGGATCTGCTTAATGTTCCTTGAAAGGAAAGCGTATTTGCTGATAAGTTGCTCACGATTACGGGTATCAGGAAAAAGGACGTTAGTAGAAATTATTTACCCTCAAAGGTCCTTTTAAGTAGGTCAGCGTTGCCATTAAGGCTAGTTAACAGCTTCCCATCATTACCGAAAAAAAAAAAGGGTGAGGACTGGAAGATATGCTACATCCAAAAATGTTGAATTTATTTTTGGTTCTCCGTAGACGAAACTAAGAAAAGAGTAGAGATTAGCTGGACTTTTACTCGTAGAGGTAGACATGGCGAAGGATCGTGGAATAGAGAGTGAATTAGAATCAAGGTTTATTTACTTAATTACAAATAATGGGACTACAATTGTTCTACATTTATTTTCTCCACAAAAATTTACAATATTGCTATGAAGCAAAGTATGTGCATTTTACACTAACAGTCATTAAGAACGTCTACTGAATAGACTGACAGAGAAAGACAGAAAAATAATCATAAGACCAAAATATCACATACTTTCAGTAGGAAAAATATTCACTGGATTCAGATCATTTACCATTCTTGACAGGATCATTCCCACAAAGGAATAAATTCAATAAAATTTTCAGTAAGTGGGCATGATTGAAGGCAGGTGGTTTACAGAGGAATAACCCTACGCAAAAGGAAATAGGCTGCTCTCTAATCCACATTTCAGCGAAATTGAATAATTCTGGTCAACAGCCGCAGCTCACTGTTATATGGTTCAAACACATTTCAGTATAATTGTTTTAGATCCACCGAAGGCCTCACTGTGTTGTATTATTGTTGACAATATAAAAATGAGTAAACTTTCAATGAAATGTGATTTAAGATTGCGCAACTTACACGTAAAATTAAACTGTCTTAAACGATTCGTTTCTGAAATGGTGATACTAGCCTTGTATATATATGTATATATATATATATATATATATATATATATATATATATATATATATATATATATATATATATATATATGTGTGTGTGTATGTATGTATGTATATATATGCATATATATAAATATATATATATACATACACAGACACACACCACACACATATATTTGTGTGTATATTATATATATATATATATATATATATATATATATATATATATATATATATATATATATATATATATATATATATATATATATATATATATATATATATATATATATATATATATATATATATATATATATATATATATGGAAATGAACACATGGGAACGCATTTCACAGAGATAAATTTCTGACTCACAACGGGACCGAACCCCGCTCTTTTTCGAGAAATAATGAAGGGTAAAAAATTAATCTGTATGCTTAAGACGACTATTGTTTTATACCCTAATTTCAATTACTGTATAATTCCACTAGTTGACTGAAATGACTAAAACTTGTTCATTCTCGTTATTCTATTGCAGTTAACATTATTTCATTTTTTTGTGTAACTTCATCATTTTCCAAAAACATCACACTAGTCCTAGTTAACGAATCAACATGTATCAAGTTATACGTTTTGCATTTCTTCACTGTTAGGCAGGATACCAAATAAATCTTAAAATCATTTAGTGGATTACATCAGTAACTCTAAATGCATCCCGTAGCGTTTATAGGAACATTAACCACGAAAGCTTTCCATCGACAAAAACCTTAAAATTACTTCTCCATGAAAGTTTTGGTAGTGAGCCACACCTCGTCGTTATTTTAACTTTACACATCCTTAGTAAATGAGAAAAATCATTCCCTGTCAACATACAACTCTCATCTGTTTGATTTTTTTTTTCTTCCGTGTAATAGCAAAAGTTTCAGCACTTATTTAAAGTTGTATCTTAAGCGTTATCATGTAACGAGACACATCTTACCAGTTTTAGTTTTTGGTTCCGGAAGCAACTTATTGTAATGAATATCTTCTATAACCTACCTAACTAAATTGTTTAAAACTCCCATTGCTCTTCGTTGCTTAATTTATACTTAATATTCACTTCATAACTCTGTACATATATCAAAATCACATTCTATATACTATTTCCTCATTGATGAGACATCTCAAATTACTTATATCCTATTTATTTGCCCTATCAATACTCTTTCATAATAATAGATTAGGTCAATGAGTTTTTTACTCTTCAAACTTATTCCCACATTTCTTGCCATTTCACGCATGACTCAGAATCGATTTCCAGAAACTGAATTTGCAACATTTGTCTTCGTTATGTTGACTGTGGATATATTTTCGCGTGATATTGGCATACAAAAAACGGAGTTCTTTTCATTAAAGGCGATAAAGATTTTTTTACATTTTCAGTATAGATTTATGATTTCAGTTCGTATGACCACCTGGATATTCCAGTTTCAGAGGCGAAATGTTGTATTGGCTTTGGATAAAACTTTTTCACTCCCTTTTTTTTGTAATTTCAAAAATGCTTTTTTAGTCATTATATCCAATGAAACGTTTGAGTTTTGTCCAAATATATTTGCTTTTTCAGTCAGCCGTTTTTTTTTTTTTTTTTCAGTTGGCATACCCATTTTTATTCGTAGCCCTTCTAGGGTATAATTGTATGGCATTTTTATTGACAGGATTTTTTGCTTGCTTTACTGCAATAATTGAAAATAAATTGCGTGCATGTGCTGCAGATGTTGCTGAGCAAAAACTGCAAAAATCAAATTTCATATAAATCTCCAACGATATCGTCACATTTGTTAGTTATTTGAAACGTTATGAAATTTTGTAGAATTTATGAATTGTCATTCTATATATATATATATATATATATATATATATATATATATATATATATATATATATATATATATATATATATATATATACATACATAGATGTACATAATTTATATATATGTATATATGTACATACAGTATATATATATATATATATATATATATATATATATATATATATATATATATATATATATATATATATATATATATATATATATATGTGTGTGTGTGTGTGTGTGTGTGTGTGTGTGTGTGTGTGTATGTATAAATGTGTGTGTGTAAGAGAGAGAGAGAGAGGGGGAAGGGGGCCGGGGAGACAGAGTGATTGTAGAATGAAAAAATTTAAAGACCCAAATGCAATATCAGCTATAAATTTTAGAAGCTAACTGACAACTTCAGCGAAAATGACTCATTATTTCACTGTAATAAAAAATAGCATCTACAAACAAAATTCCTGTGGGAACTAAAAATCTTGTTACAATGACGAGATCCAAAACTTTATGAAAAAGCATTTTACTAACAAATCTGAAAGACGGAATTAATGAGGTATGATTGTGACAGAAGCAACATGTTCAATTTTTACTGAAGTTGAATCACAAAAGCACTTAAGCCTTGATATATCTGATAAATAAAAGGTTCCCTTGGTGTGTCATTCCTAAGAAAACGATTTGGCAAAATAAGAATATTTTTGTGACTCGTAAAAACAGGTTCGAAAATGTCCTGACGTGTGTCAATTTTCGAAGTCAATTTCTTCAAACCGCTGCGGCTGAATCGTCATTGTTGTCTCTTGGCAATCATAGAAACTTTGATAGTAAAGGAAAATTACTTCCTAATAACTCATGCAATCGCAGTTTGAAGAATCGAATAAGAATGATGTCTGGTCATTTTATTATCTTGCTCTTTCAAGACATTTTTCTGTGTCGTTCTTACGAAGGAAAAATATAGAAAGTTAAAAAAAGTGCAGAGAACTATTTCGGCATTTCTTGCGTGTCTAAAACAGTTCAGTGATATCTATTGGTTCTCGTATTGGTATTTTTTTCGTAATGCATCATCACTGGCATATGAATCGGAGTAAAGAGAGACCATGATGTGAAAAAGACCTTAAAAAATAATTGCCTACAGACAACAAAGTTACTAGAATGATTCCAGCAGAAATTTTCATTGAAGATATCAAAATACGAAAAAAATCGACCGCAGTCTTCAACCGTGCGTTATATTTAGAAACCACCACATGTTCTGCGAAAAATTTAATGTAGGAATTCCTCAGTTTCTAGAAAAGAGTTTACCAAATCGTCACTGCAAGCTTTTGCCAAGAAGGTCATTAAATTTCCTTTCAAGGAACTATCCCTTGAAATCTCAACGCAAACTAAGAATCGTCACTGACGTCTTTTCCCAAGGTAATAGCACCAAATTTTCTCTTTGGATTTTACCTCTCTCTCTCTCTCTCTCTCTCTCTCTCTCTCTCTCTCTCTCTCTCTCTCTCTCTCATTCTGGAATAGGACTGAAATCGTTTTTAGCCTGTCTAAAGATTTTCCATTTAATTTTACCCCTCGCTCTCCCATTTCTCTATGTTACATCAAAATTACCACTTAAAATTATATATATATATATATATATATATATATATATATATATATATATATATATATATATATATATGTATGTATGCATATATATATGTATGTATGCGTGAACACATATGTGTATGTAAATATACATACATATATACATGAATATGCCCAGAAATCTTTTGCAGTTTGTCATAAGGATGGAGAATGCTGCAAAGGGGTTTAGACAGGGAGGATGCTGTAGGTAGGGAGGCCCAAGAAATCATCGAAAGAAGGCACAGAATGAAACTTAGATCAAAAGGAAAAACCTGACATAATTCATGACGAAATACCAATATTCGTCAGTGAGCGTCTCCGAGAAGTGTTACCCTTCAGGTTTTCGGCACGCATCTTAGGATGGGGATCCATGCTTCCTACCTTCCTCCACCCTAAAAAAAAAAATAAATAAATAAATAAAATAAAATAAATAAATAAAAAAATCCACTACAGTCGACTAACTAGCAGGTTCTAATTTGACCCGCTGGTATGGTGGTTAGTGTCGTGGTATGCCACTCAGATGTCGCGAGTTCGCGTCTCCCCCAGGGCCATGAAATATCACTGGCCTTGTATCATGATCGGTTACTGCTGCAGTGTGGGGTCTGCGGTGGGAGTTGAAACCAACATTCTTTGGAAGATTGAATTTCAAGTCAGTGGCTCCTGTGTGCTTGCTCCAAGTGAATTAATAATAATAATAATAATAATAATAATAATAATAGTGCTCAAGCCAACTTTAGTATAAGTTGTATTTCCTAGGGAAACATCCTTAAAACGTTTAGCCCCTAAAAAATATCGAAGTTAGAACTCTCGCCACAGAGGAGAAATGGGTACCACATTCGATTTGGCAGAAAAGCTTCCTGTTGCTATCATCATGGCATTAAGAGAGAGCCAACGACAAAATCATCATATTTTTGTTTCTTCACTGCCACGCATTCTCAAATAAAATGGACAAAAATAACCTAATTACCTTGTCACCGGAATTGTCATATATGTTTTGTGGCCACAACCTCTTTGTAAAGGACAACAAAGCCGCAAATTTCGCTCCTGATTTTATTTAACTTCCCGGAAGGTGTCGCCTCTTCGCTGAAACTCGTTCGGCGAAGAAATGACAGAGCCATATTCACAACTTGCGAACTACTATCCAGGATTGGAAAACATGTTTACAAACTACAAGTGAAAATCGGTACCGGCTGAAGCAAAATGGGGCCATTCAAGCAGTTGTAGTTTGTAAACATGTTTTCCTAGTTTTCCTGTCATGTGTGTTAGTTCGTATGTTGTTGAATACTTCCGGAAACTCTTCCAGAAGCGAGAAGATGCTGGAAATCTTGGCGGAAAAGACTTCGATGAAATCAGGAATGGAATCAATTGTTCCGCCGGCAGATGTAATGTAATTGGCATATATGAATGGGATGAAAGTGAAAATTCAGGTCACGTAAATTGTAACTTAGGTTTTGTACCAACCTGAATGAGATTTCATGCACACAATGAACGCAGTATGACGTAATGAACAATTAAAAAGGCTAACTCAGAGTTGTGCAAAATACATTTGCACAGAATGTATAATACCTGTATCGGTCAAAGAGACACACACACACACATATATATATATATATATATATATATATATATATATATATATATATATATATATATATATATATATATATATATACTAAGTAAAGGACAGTAAGTCGAAAGGCCTAGCACCATTCCTTCGTTTCACTTTACTTGTGATATTTCCTTTATTTATATATTCATCACGTTCCATATTTTCGTGAGTCAGTTATAATATATATATATATATATATATATATATATATATATATATATATATATATATATATATATATATATATATATATATATATATATATATATATATATATATATATATATATATATATATATATATATATATATATATGTGTGTGTGTGTATATTTATATATATATGTGTGTGTATACGTATGTAGGTATATGTATATATATACATGTACGTTATATCATGTGTATATATATATAAACTAATATATATATATATATATATATATATATATATATATATATATATATATATATATATATATATATATATATATACTGGTTGTATAAAATATATCTTAAACGCTGCATGGAGAATAATTCTAAACGTTAGACAGGAAGGGGGAGTGAGTTGCAAAGAAAAAAAAGAGAAAGAAAAAGGTTAAAAAAAAAAAAAAAAGTCCCAGTCAGGGAGCTACACACGCCCACTTTTTAGAATTTGCAGTGTGCTATGACACGTACCGTTCTATTTTGGTGGTCAAAGGTTTCCGAATACAAAGACTGTTTTGCAGTTGTGAATAGTGTTCCGCATTTTTTCGTATTCATTTTCAAAATTTGTATATACATTTTCTTTTATGGCCACCAATCAATCGTTCGGACGTTGCTTTGCTAGAATATTTGTCTTCCGTTGAGTTTTCTTTAAAAAAAAAAAAAGTATTTTTTCATGTTGCTCCAGGTGCCGTATCTTAGCCCTGTCGTTTACAGATTTTAATAAATGTTATTCTTGATGACACTTGTGTATATATGTGTGTGTGTTACAGTAAGTATGTGAAATCGGCGATTTCACGAAATCCCTGGGGAATATGTGGAATGACCAATTCACTTGGGAACATTTGAACCCACAGGGCTAGCACTAAACACGGCGAAACAGTGATTCATCTACAATGTTTCGCTGTGTTTAGCACTAGCCCCTAGTGGGTCAAATGTGTTTTGCCGTGTTTAGTACTAGCCCTGGAGGATCAAATGCACTCAGGGACATTTGATCCCCCAGGGGCTAGTACTAAACTCGGCGAAACAGTGTAGATGAATCACTGTTTCGCTGTGTTTAGGACCAGCCCTCTGGGATCAAATGTTCCTAAGCGAAATGGTCATTTCACGTATTCCCTAGGGACTTCGTGAAATGCCTGGGTTTCACATATTTACTGCAACATATATATATATATATATATATATATATATATATATATATATATATATATATATATATATATATATATATATATATATATATATATATATATCATGAAAACTTTTTTTTTAGTTATCATATAATACTTTAAATATGAATAGTACTGATGTGAACGTTTGCAATTGTAGTGGAAATGACAACTTGAAATGCTGACTCTTGTCTTAGACGTAAATTAAACTCATTACGTTTATTGCATAAAATATACTGCAGCGACGAGCAATCCTCTGCTCTTCTTTACCTGGCCCAGCTGGTTTTGCTCGCAACTTTAAGCAGGAGGCTGCTGCACGCAGTGTGTCGTTTTCTACCATCAAGTTTAATGCTTCTCAGTTTGCCGGGAGTTTTATTTTGGCTGCAACTAAATGTGCAGCTGTGGAATCTTTTGATCTTCAAATATTTAAGCAAGGAGCAAATTCATTCCTGCGCTCCGCTAACTTCTCGTGAATATCAGGTGTATCGGTTTTATTTCTGTTCCCACATATTTAATTATCTATTACCTTTTCCTATAGTTTGTTTCACTTTGCGGACTCATTTCCCTTTGGAGTCCTCCTGGGTTTATAGTGTGTTGACTCTGTCCTTAAGAGTTTTCGGCTAAAGATTTAAAGAAAGAAAGAAAGAATTATCCTATGCATATCTGATATGACGTTGTGGTTTGTTTTGATAAGTCGGGCTCTTATTACGTACCATAAGATGTATGGTTAGGAGTTTAATCTTTTAGTTAAAAAAATTGGAACCAGGTATACAACAGACCCTAGATTTAGATCAGTATATATATATATATATATATAGATATATATATATATATATATATATATATATATATATATATATATATATATATATATATATATATATATATATATATATATATATATATATAAGCTGTTTACCTGTTTACCTGAGTAAATATCATATAAAAGGACACTGAAGATGACAGCAGGAGCAGTATTGTATGGAAATAATGATATAGAACCTAGTATTTAAATAACAAGTTATATAACTTTCCAACTTTAAATTCTCTCTCTCTCTCTCTCTCTCTCTCTCTCTCTCTCTCTCTCTCTCTCTCTCTCTCTCTCTCTCTCTCTCTCTCTGTTAAAACGCTGTCTCTTTGTTTTGATCGTGAAATTCCTTATATTTCATGTAAAGGGAAAATTACCTCCTGTCAACACACTTTTGCTGAGGGATATACTAGATTATGATGAAGCTGCAAGTGAATTTCTAAACATATTGTCAATATTTTTTTTAAATGTAACTTTTTTTAATGGAGAGAGAGAGAGAGAGAGAGAGAGAGAGAGAGAGAGAGAGAGAGAGAGAGAGAGAGAGAGAGTGTGTGTGTGTGTGTGTGTGTCAGTAAAGATGGTCGGAAAAAAATTATTTAGGTTGTTCTGTCATGTTACAAGTTAGTTTTCATTCTAATTTCTGTATTTTTGTCATGATTCTGATGAAACATTAATGAATTTTTCTTCCAACATTGAGCAGGAAAAATAGATGGTATTTTTCTTCACATTCGTACGATTATATTCCAAAACTATTCGGTGAATAAAGTGCAATAATGTTGATCATAAATCGAAAAGTTAACAAGAATAGTCGTTAAAGTATTAAAAGCTTAGAAAAGACGAGAGAGAGAGAGAGAGAGAGAGAGAGAGAGAGAGAGAGAGAGAGAGAGAGAGAGAGAGAGAGAGAGACTTATCGGGATGACTCATTGCTTGCCTTCCCATCACTTTTTCTCTTCAGTCTCTTGAGGAAAAAGAATTGATTGATGAACTGCATATCTGAATCAAAATATTTTGCAAAGGAATAATAAGAGTAGATTGATGAACTGCATATCTGAATCAAAATATTTTGCAAATCTCTGCAAGCATACAATACCACTTTTTGAACTGATGTAATCATTTCCCCCGTGACTTTTTTTTATTTACAGAAAATAATCAGGTCACACGGTGATTATTCAGCATTTCCACTAGTTTATTTTGCTCCAAATAGAAGATTCCTAAGTAAAAATAATTTTCATTTGTCTCTCTGTCAGTCTTTGCGTAAAAATTACTTATTTCAGATAATGAAATAGATGTTTTGTTTGGTGGAATTATCTGTTTTTTTACGTTGCAAATCCCTTACCTCGCCATGTTGAGCATTAAGCAAATTAAATTTCCAAATAAAAAAAAGATAATTTATAACTAGAGATACTGAAAAAGCTCTCTGGATAAGGTTTTTACTTTAAAGTTAGCTCAGTTCTGAAAGTAAGTTATTGCAAGATCTGCACTTTCCCATGAGATGCATAAAATTATGGTTGCAGATTAATTTTTAGATTTAAAATTGTTATTAATGAAGATTGCTGGCACAGAAAATTTAATTTCTTTGATTAAGCCGGTTTTTATAGCAAAAACGAAGGGGCAAAGGAAATTTAGAAGGGAAAATAAAAAATGAACTCCATTCTATTACAAAGGCAGTTTTATCACACCGAAAATCCACAACATATAAATTGAACTATGAATGACTTATCTCTGATCTGACTCGGTGCAGGTGTCACAGTAGTTGTAATATATTTAAGTTTAATATAATGGTTGTTTAAGCATCCAAGGGGTTAGTTATATATATATATATATATATATATATATATATATATATATATATATATATATATATATATATATATATATGTATATATATTTTTTGCATTTAATAGTTTCTTTTATCATAACTTTCCGAAGACTTAATTTTCTGTTTATTTTCTTAATCTATGAATTGATTGATAACAAAGAGAGAAAGAGAGAGAGAGAACTGAATAATTTATTACCATCCTTCCCCTGTTTCTCTCAAGCACTTTCCGCCTCTTGAGTAAAGAGAACTAGAAAAAGTATTGTACTTTCAGGCTGATGAATTACGTGATAAAAAAAAAACAAAGAATATTTCAGAACTTCCCTTTTTTCTGTCACTTGTAGTTTCATTTAGGTTTTCGCCTTACAGATATTTATTCACGCCAGTAGAAAAAGAATGTTTTTTTTATTTGTCTCTCTATTTATATTTTGTTTGTATTAAACCAACAGGGAGATTAATCAGTAGAGACGTTTTAAAAAAGACTTTCTGAGCAAGCAGTAAACAGTTATATGAGATGTAGTGAGTTTATTTAGACTGTAGATTTTTTATTAATGGAAGTTGGTAAGAGAAGTTTGTGTGTGTGTGTGAATAATAAGCCCTGATACCTATTGTCTATTCTAGCAAAATTTAGTGTTTAAAGTCTTATTGCTAAAAAACAGAGTAATTCTAGTGACGATATGTTTTGTGCACCTGATTCTTATATCGAATTAGGAAATTGATTTGGACAGTTCTCATTGACGAAGCACTTGATTAGATGTAAAAAGATATTCCATCCGAAAATGCAGGAAGTATTTTACATTACTGTATTAGATTTACTATATTTTAATCCAAGAAAGTTTCACATCGTTTAAACAGAATTATGGCTCGGCCACATGGTGGTGCCTGAGTATTCATAAAAAAAAAACTTTAAGGTTGATATATATAGTGTGCTATTTATCCACTCAGAGCCGAATTTATTTTGTGCTAGAAAGAAGTAAGCATCTCAACAATCTTGCACATGCATATCAAATATGCAGTACGTCGAGGTTATATAGTTTACATCTACAATAAGGGATATGAAGAATTTATGGAGAAAGAGTGTTTAAAAAGTTCCATTCTGAAATAAAGAATCAGAATTAACTATCACATCTTCCCATAATTCTTCTCCCCACTTTCCTTTTGCGAATACTCATCACCATTGCACAATAATTTTACATACTGTGTAATTTTTTAAACCTTCGTCCCACTGTCAGTGGTATGAAAAATAATTTATAATATCCTCAAGGGTATAAGAATATCTCTTGATATAGTTAGCATGTTCACCTTAAGATAGATTGGCATGAGATATATATATATATATATATATATATATATATATATATATATATATATATATATATATATATATATATTTATGAATGTTTTGACCACATCACCGTGATTCTATACACACAAACATTAAGCTAAAAATGTTTTAATATGGTTTAGATTGTCCACCGAACGTCGTTGGTACTCGCTGTTCGGCATTTCGTTCCTGACAGGTGACAAACCACTTATCAGTCATAATTCCCCTTCAGTAGTATTTCCGAGGAAGAGCGAGTTGGATATTAAACGATATCTGTACCTTAATGTTTGATTATATATATATATATATATATATATATATATATATATATAATATATATATATATATATATATATATATATTATATATATATATATATATAAATATAATAAACCTATATATATATATATATATATATATATATGTATATATATATATATATATATATATATATATATATATATATATATGTATATATATATTTATATTTACATATATATGTGTGTGTGTGCGTATGCGTGTAAAAATAACAGCTTTTTCAAAAACGACACTGTCCTACATCAAAACAACATTTTTTTTTTTTTAGAATATCTAAGCCAAGAATTTCGAATATTTTGCGAAGATTAAAGGACCGTTTCTGTTCATCTTCACCATTCATGATGTCTTAGAAAAAAAATGAAAGAAATAAACCTTAGATTAACTAAAAAATAAAAATATTTGCAACTTTAGCATCTACAGTATATTCTGTTAATCACATCATAAGCAGTTTATCTAAGATGATTTATTTTTCCGACAACTGAATTACTCTCATCAGTCAGGAGCTTATGAATAAACAGTCTCATAATTTCTTCATTATATGCCTCCTAATCGTCAGTAATATCCAGCGATTTTTTTTCCTCTGAACTTCATCTGAGAAATACATATAGTACTTATATATATATATATATATATATATATATATATATATATATATATATATATATATATATATATATATATATATATATATATATATATATATATATAATATATATATATACTGTATATATATAGATATGTATATATATATATATATATATATATATATATATATATATATATATATATATATATATTGTATACATATGTGTGCGTGTGTTTATGTGCATGTGTACAACGTCTCATAATTTTCAGTAATAAGTTTTCAGCAGCCTTCGTTTGAGCATCCTGTTACAAAGCAGTACAAAATAACATTTCAAGATGCAAGGATTTATATGAGAGTGGTTTTCTTGTTTGTTCCTTTGAATGTCAAAGTTAGCTCTTAAGTTTAGAACTAATAATTTCCTTAAATATCTCAGTGGCATGTTCCTCAGCATCACGAATTTGCTTGTCTAAGATGAGGTCGTATTATCTGTTTATCATATCTCTGTATACAGTCAGCTCAGAATGTCTTAACCGTATTGTACTGTACTATACTGTGTATTCTTAGTTTTCACCAACATAACCGAGGACCCACATTTTTTCCTAAGTTAATTAAGTTTTTCACCAACATAACCGAGAACCCACATTTTTTCCTAAGTTAATTAAGTTTTCCGGAGGCAAACTGTATTGCAGAACTTTGAAGTCAGTTCGCTAATGAGATCTGCACACTCGTAGTTATCATCTATAATCTATTGTGCACATATTTTCCTCTGCAATATTATTTTCATGGCGTAAAACTGTTTTATAGTATCTTTGTGCACTTCTTTTATCAGTTCACTGCTGAGACTCGACAGTAGTCACCAGTAAAAAATACAGTATAAATAAAAAAAAATGTTTGTGGAAAACGAAAACAAAATATGAAACAAAAGAGGCAGCGACCGCAAGTCCTTCAAACATCTATTTTCTTTTCCCTTACAATAAAGCCGGCTGCGTTGGTCCTGGCACCCATGAAATGAACTTTACAGAATTGCAAAGACAGGGGTCTACTCTCCATTTCAGGGACTGCGAGTCATTGTTTTTCTCAAATATCCTTCAAAATAATTATTTGATCGAAATGGTACTTTGACACAGTGTACAAGGCACCTTCCGCTAATTTTTGGTAATATAGTGCATTGTCAAATGGTGTTAGTTAAGGCATTTACTCTTGACTTTTAAAGGCAAAGTCACATGAGTCAACAGGACTAATCTACGCAGTCGAACGTCCGCTATCCCTCATAGACAGGAAAGGGGAGGCGGAGATGGGGAGGCCAGGAAAGTGGGTTGAGGGAGGGATAAGGAGGGGAAGGAGGGAGGGGGATGGGGATAAAGGACGTTCGAATGCAGAGTTTGGCGATGCTTGGCAACACCACGTAAGTCAAGAGTAAACGCCTTAACTAAAACCATTTGACAATGCAGTATATTACCAAAAATTAGGGGGTGATGTCTTGTAAACTGTGTCAAAGTACCATTTCGATCAAATGATTAGTTTGAAAGATATTTGAGAAAAACGACGACTCACGGCCCCTGAAATGGATAGTAGGTTATTTCAATGAGATCGAAACAAAGTGGCTCCTCTCGTGCCAGAAAAGTTGGTCAATTTCGTAGACAAATTTTAAAATTTTCCTCTAAGTTCTTGGTTGGTAGATACTTGTTGTAAGAGAAATTTGAACCCGTCGTCATCTCTCTCTCTCTCTCTCTCTCTCTCTCTCTCTCTCTCTCTCTCTCTCTCTCTCTCTCTCTCTCTCTCTCTCTCTCTCTCTCTCTCACTGATATTTCCTTCAGAGAAAGTTAAGTATGATTTATGCAAATTGAACGTGTTACTTTTATTATTAGCAATAATAATTGTTATCGTCAGTATTATACTTATTATATAATACTTTCGCGACTCTTTTTGTTCTTCATTGTTTGAATTGGGATCAGCATTATTGCACCTTAATTGCAGAATAATTTTGGAATATAACCGTGTGAATGTGAAGAAAATCTAACACCTGTTTTTTTTGTTCTATGTTGAAAGAAAAATCCATTAATGATCTTTCATCACTCATGACGAAAATATAGTAATCAGAATGAAATGTAATTTGTTACTTAAAAAAACAACTGAAATAACTTTTTTCCAGCCATCTTTACCGAATCTCTCTCTCTCTCTCTCTCTCTCTCTCTCTCTCTCTCTCTCTCTCTCGTTTGCGTGTGCATGAGTTTTAAGGAAAGAGAAGACGACAAATTATCTCATTTGTTTTCAATGATGATGTTTTTAGCCCTTCGACTTTGAGCTCGGAAGACTCAAAGGCAGAAAGACCCGAGAAAAGGCCAAGCATTCATTTTGGTCTTAATATGCTTATTTTTGCTTGCATAAGTAGGTTTTCATATGCATGCGTGCTTGCTTTTTGAAGCACACTTTTTTTCACATATATACACACACACACACACACACACACACACACATATATATATATATATATATATATATATATATATATATATATATATATATTATATTTATATTATAGTTTTATATATATATGTTTATATGTTTTATGTATATATGTTTATATGTTTTCTGTATGTTTTGAGTCATCAGTGTTGTCAGTTTATGGTGCGATATTTTTTCAAGAATGTGTACAGATTTTATGACCTTGTTCTACGTCTTGGCATGGTGTGACGTCAATAACGTTTTACTGAACTCGTGATATTTTTAACTACTTAGAAATTCTCCAAATTAAAGAAATGGAAGTGGTTTTTATATGCATTCAATATATATATATATATATATATATATATATATATATATATATATATATATATATATATATATGTGTGTGTGTGTGTGTGTGTGTATATATATATATATATGTGTGTGTCTGTATATATACATATACATATATATACAGTATGTATATATATATATATATATATATATATATATATATATATATATATATATATATATATATATATATATATATATATATATATATATATATATATATATATATATATATATATATATATATATATATATATATATATATATATATATATATATTTACAGGTAGATAGTTTGTATATTTTCTGTTTGTCTGTTTCTCTAATTTCATGTCTGTTAGCAGGAGTATGACTAAGGTATGAGTGCACTTGTACAAAAATTTCACCAAAAGGTGAATGGTCTGGTCCTCTTTGCTTGACAATCAGTGTGCAAGACCTCGACGATTAAAGCCCAGAGCCACGAGAAATGTTGAAAACGACCCAGAGTAACTTAGACGGGACGTGGTTGAGTTAGGAAAGGTTAGATTACCATTGCTCAGCCTTGATAGAAGCATGAGGACCCCTTCACTCGTCATCCTACTAAGTCATTTTTGCACGAAATCTCAGATATTGTATCTGAATGCTGAAGGATGTGTTTTATTTAATGGTTATCGACAGGTGCTAACCTAGAGCGCCTATAGGTTTATGTCTATAGTATTATAGTTTTTATACTTGTTCGTCCTTTTCGTGTCAAGCTAACCTTTTCCTTGATATTTCATTGCTTCTGCGATATAATAATTCATGCTGACGTAAGCGAAGCTCACTAACCTTCAATTTAAACTTCGAAGCGTTCTCGTCTTCCAGTTTCTTGGATTTTCCTATCTGCTTTTTTTGTCTTATTAAGTGTAGACGATTTCTGTTATTTATAACTTAATTTTATAAGTCAATGTATGCGTATCGGATGAGAGAAATTTGAGAAAAAGATAACTGTATTTTGAGTTCTTCATACAGATTCAATTGCTGCAAGAAAAAATTCGTCAATACAGAAGTAATACATATAAGGCTATGAGTATTACAACATTTTTCTATTATTTTAGAGCAGGTATTCTTAGTATAGGGAGAGGTAGTCAGCATACTATTTATACACTCTGACAAAGACAAAATAATATTTACGACCACTGCAACCGGAATCCTTCAACATTTAAAAATATTTGCAGGTAAATTTTGTGTTTCGAACGTAACTTTATATATTTTTGCAATTGTTATTCTTTCAGAATCATTTGGACCCTTTAAAAAAAATTTGGAAGCTTCCGACTGGATTGCTTTCAGGACCCTAAACGTACGTTGTCGTAATGGGCACCCATTTTATTTATTTTATTATTAAATTCGTAAAAAGAGTGACGATGGAACCACCGTATTCTATTATTTGGGACAAACTTTTGCAAATGTATTTATTCCTCGATCAACAATAACTACCCCAACCCCATTTTCTGTAAAAGAAGCAGGGTAGGATCATTTGATCTTTTCGTGGAAAAATAAGATAGATTTTAATAATATTAAATGCCATTTCCTAAAGTGGTATTTCTGTGAATTTTCAAACTGATTGACACCTTTCCTTTTATTTCATGATCAAATATCCAAGTGAAACCTTTAGTGCTACGCTGCTCTTCGTAGTAACTATCTAAAATCTTAATCTTTCAAGACAAATTCACCACATAATGGATTGCATTTTGCTAAATAATTTGTGTTATGTGATCAGTGTCTCCCCAACAATGAGGTAAAAGCAAGAACACACACTGATAAAAATTAAGCAGACACATTTCGTGAATAGTGTATAATGATCTATGAAACTCTCAGCCAGTGCCCGGTGGTGGCCTGTGTTGTTGGCACCTACAGCTAACTTAACCTTAAATAAAATAAAAACTACTGAGGCTAGAGGGCTGCAATTTGGTATGTTTGATGATTGGAGGGTGGATATCAACATACCGATTTGCAGTCCTCTAGCCTCAGTAGTTTTTAAGATCTGAGGGCGGACAGAAAAAGTGCGGACGGACAAACAAATAGCCATCTCAATAGTTTTCTTTTACAGAAAACTAATTTGAAATTAAAGTTGTCAGTAAACTCAGATAATGTCTTATTTTCGCACTGCTTGCAGAAACGTGTATATGTTATTATCATTGTATATCTTTTTAATGACTCCTTCGCGTTGCGAGATGCAATCATGCATCTGTGAGAGATGGACCACTAAAAGCCAATTATGTTATCGAAGTTCTCTAGAATGGCTGTCTTTAATTAGCGTGATATATACCTGCTTGCACTTATTCTAGATGGATATTGTATTCAGAACCATAACACAATGGATTAGGTGCAGTTAAAACAGAGTGCTGTAATGAGTTTCTTGATGGTAGTATATCATTGCATGTTCTCTCGTAATTATCTTATATTGCTGTCGATACATTCAAGCTGACAATCCTTTCTCTCTCTCTCTCTCTCTCTCTCTCTCTCTCTCTCTCTCTCTCTCTCTCTCTCTCTCTCTCTCTAGCTCATTTTCTCCCTTTCCCCTCTTCTTGATGAATTATCTTTCTGTACAAAAACTTAATTGTCACTCCTTTATTCATACTTCAGCTACTGAGCGCTGGATAAATCCCCTGTACGGGAAACTTCGCCAACATTAGCCTCTTCGCTCAGCTACACAGAAGACTCACCGGCAGTGTGATGAACCACCCACACAAACTGAGTCATTCAACTTCGTTTTACATATAATCTTATACCTCCTGGGTTTTAAGACCCTTTCCTCCAGGTAACCTTTTTACTCAATAGGCTTAGCGCTTTCTAAGTCTTCGTCCCCTCCTCCTTCTTAAGGCTTTCAAGGTAGGCACATTTTTTTTCTAACCTATCGTCCTCCATTCGCTCCATATAACCAAATCCTCTCAAAAGACTCTGATCCACCCTTTCACCTAAGTTAACTTTTTTTTTATCACTTTTACACATCTCCGTAAATCTCCAATTTTTTTTTTTTTTTTTTTTTTGCATTAAACTTTAATACTTCCATACGCGGGAGTTTTTCAGCAGTCCATTCATACATTCCAGTCTCTTCTAAATCTTTTGCACACACCCTGCTACCTTCCTTGCGTCACCTACAGTATATTGCGACTTAGCCATTTTTAGTTTTCTGTAAAAGAAAACTGTTGTGCCGGTTTTGTCTGTCCGTCTGCACTTTATTCTGTCCGCCCTCAGATCTTAAAAACTACTGAGGCTAGAGGGCTGCAAATTGTTATGTTGATCATCCACCTTCCAATCATCAAACGTACCAAATTGCAGCCCTCTAGCGTCAGTAGTTTTTTTTTTTTATTTAAGGTTAAAGTTAGCCATTATCGTGCTTCTGGCAACGATATAAGATAGGCCATCGCAGGGCAGTGGTTAAAGTTTCATGGGCCGCGGCTCATGCAGCATTATACCAAGACTACCGAAAGATATATCTATTTTCGGTGGCCTTGATTATACGATGTACAGAAAACTCGATTGCGCCGAAGAAACTTCGGCGCAGTTTTTACTTGTTTTTCGTACCATCATTTTCTGTATTTTCCACAAAACGCCCAGATGAATCAACAGCTTCCATTAGGCCACCATCCTTGTTAGTTTCATCGTTACATCTTCCTAGTTTCGCTTGTTTATACTTACTCAAAATTTCTTTCTCCGGTTACTTTATAAGTGTATTTAAATCTGAGTGACAGGACCACGTTTTGGGCCATTTTGTAGTTTCTCTCTGACAGACTTTGAACCACGTCATCAGTGGTCGTTACGCAATGTAATCGTGAATAACAGAGTTGTGTCACATAGCCATTAACAAGTGATTCGTATATTTTACCACCGCTTGTGTAAAGTTTGCTGCCATGAGGCTAGAAAAATAAGTGTACGCCACTGTTACCAGACTTACACACAAGACATAAGATGTTCTGAAAAAGCACTTTTGTCGACAAATTGTGACATCCCAC
>NC_089784.1:20538003-20593003 GCF_040412425.1 Macrobrachium rosenbergii | reverse complement strand
ATGCGAAAGAAAAACATTGTTTTAGTTACTTCTTCTGGTAAACTGTATTTAGGTCCATAAGTAAAATTACTCTTGGTGTAATTTAAAATAATAAAAAATTATTATGTGTTATTATGTTGACAGTCGAAGAACAAAATGAATCTGGCTTCTAGGTAATACTGAATCTTCTGTATACTTTCCTCTGCACATTCTTGAAGAAAGTAAATATTTTTCAAGAGTATTCATCCTACCAAAGAGCTATTTTTTTTTTCTTATTTCAGAATAACTCATTTGTCGGTTCTTACAAAAAAAGCTGCTGTATAAAAGAAGCTACTGTAATTTCCGATCTCTCCTATAACCACATTTATTCCAATTAGGAAAGTTATCAATTTGCTGGGGTGTTAGGCTTCAACAGGTACTTCCAGGTTCCCTTCTTAACGAGAGGACCTGAAGGAATCACTCTCTGTCTTTCGTTACCAGTGGCACTCAGCATCATCCTCACCGTCCTCCTCTTCCTTCTCCTCCTCCTCCTCCTCCTCCTCCTTATCATCATCATCATCAAAATCATCGTCTCATATGTACATAAAAAGAAACACAAATGTTGAATATTATAAACCGAAATATGTATACAGACTTTTTTTTTTTTTGCATTGTTACTACAAAGTAAAAATTTAATAATCAGTATTCGATAGAAGGGAACAACCCGGTAGAGGGCGCACTGTATGCATTATACTATAGGTTCTTTGTATCGTCCCTTCGGCCGCTAGCTGCACCCCCTAACATTCCTTTTACTATGCCTCCGTTCATATTTTCTTTCTTCCATCTTACTTTCCACCCTCTCCTAACAATTTATTCTTAATTTCCCTTTCAACGCTGAATAACCTCGTAGGTTCCAGAGCTTGGCCTCTGGCCTTAATTTTATATTCCATTCCATTATAGGAGGGAACAATACGCGGAACAACTTAATCACACGATTACTTTTGGGAACATGTTGGTTGGAAAAATACCGGAATGTTTGTTTATCATATGTGACAAACATTCCGGTATTTTTCCAATCAACATGTTCCCAAAAGTAATGCTGTGACTAATCTTTTGGCAATATGTAAAAAGATTAAAATATCTAACATGAGAGTGACTTATGTTGCAGAATTTGCATATTTGAATTACATTCATAAACACATACCACTTTTTCAGTGTGACTTTGTTTTCTCTTTTGGGATGTTTAGATCTGGGCTGTCCAGAACATCGGAGTAAGTATATGTAGAAATAGCCGTCTTTTTTTGAAAAGTTCTGACTTTAGTTTTGTACATAGACCACTGAGAATTAACAGACAAAATTAAGGGCGATGTGCGACGCGGTAAGGTTAATTAGACTTATTTTACATGGCTAAGAAACCACCTGAACCTCATTTTTAGTCTAATGGATTTTACAGCTTATTGAGAAAATCCGAGTTATGGATTATTTTGGGGAGAAATGAATTTCTATCACTAAGACTAGCAGGAGAAATTTAAATTACTCTAGACAAGTTCATGAAAATGAAATTTAAGACAAAAATCAAGGGCAACATAATCCACAAGATGACAAAGAATCCTCTCTCTCTCTCTCTCTCTGGCATATGTCTAATGAAGATGTCTCTCTCTCTCTGAAATTGGCATATGAAGGAAGACTGCAAGAAAGCCTTTCAGTAAAGAAAACATTTGGTCTTTCACGCTAAAACAGAATTAAAGCTAAGAAGTGAATCGAACGAGGTAAAGAAACTAATCTTCCAGGGGGAAAAAAACGAGAAGGGTCCACAACTCCTTAATAGGTGCTCATTTTGCCTGGGATTACAGTACACGGTCAGTCTCAGATTTTGGGAAACAATATGCGTATCTCCCTCAGCTGAAAATGGGCCTGAAGATTTGCTGTTGGTCTCAAGAGACCCTCTGCGCCAGTATGAGGAGGGACAACTCTTTTCCCTTCCTCCTTCTTCTCCTCTAGCTTGTGATAAGGTGGCTCTGAATTCTCGGTGTTTTTGTCTTAGGTAAGTGACCTTGCAATGCTGTTGTTACTACCAATACGCAATTAGTATTTGTGATATTGTTTCCGTTTTATGTTGTTTCTTTTTCAATATGATGATGATGATAGTGATATATAGTGTGAATTTTTATTGGTTTGACATTTGTGCTGTGATCGTTGTGCTTTTGTGTTACTGCTTTTGGAATATTGTCTACATTTATCTGGGGTATTATTGTTTACGTTCCTGTTGACGCTGCTGCTTTTGTAGTTATTGTTTTAGTGGCAGCTTTTGTTATGATTGCATAAATGTAAATTATTTTTGAAATATTTAATAATATCATTCGTAAAATTTATAAAATAATTGACTGCCACTGGTGTCGCTATTTTAAATTACTTTTCAATGTTCTTTTGTTAATCTTAATCTAAAAAATCTTTCACTTTTTTTTTAAAATGTCTATCACTTGTTTGATGGATATTCTCTCATTTTAGTGACTTTTCCCAGTAATGTTTTTAGTTTTATTTTAGGTAATTTTTATTCAGTTGCTGTGCCAATGGCTTGTTCATAGAAGAAATCGCAGTGAAGCCTTCATATAGGCATGGCTTTGAATTACAAGACACATTGTGACTAAAAGAGCTACGCTTACATCGTTTCAAAACTGTTTCTTCCAAAGTGTTAAAGTCCGAAAAGAGAAATCTCAGCATTGGTAAGATTTGAATCTGAGAATGTCTAGAGAAGATGATAATACAAAAGAATTAAGAGGAATATAAAAGAAATAAGTAATAACTCATTGTCAAGAGACCACTAAAACCATCATCATCTGACAACAGCGACTAATTATGAAAACGATTACGAACTTTAAAGAGAAGGAGAAATGGACTGAGACCTTAAAATGCAAAAAAGATAACGTAAACCAATATAAAAATCACATGAATTTCTGATTTCACAGTAAACTAGTGATTGAATGACGTGGGAATCCCAAAAAATATTTTGAGATGCACTTGATGAGAGGAAACGTTTTCAGAAGTGAAGTGGCAACAAGAATATGTTTTCATTTCAAATGTAGATTATATAAGTGAGTTTTTTTTCATCGGAAATGGCCTGAAATTGAAGGCAAGGTTAAATAGGCTGTATTTCAGGCAAAATTCTCTTAAGAGGGCTGACTGAAATTATCATGAGAGGCAAATGGCAGAAGGAGAGGAGGAGATTAAAACGCTTGATAGACCAAGGGAAGGAATGTAAGAAAAATTGAAGAGGCCGGAATTGATTGAGTAAATACGTTTGCATTTTTGTAAATCTGTCATAACTCAAACATATCATAGTGATGATTTAAAGGGCATGTCTCTCACAAGTAACAAGTTTATTAGGATGCATCATAATGATTTGAAACTAGGCATAATAAATTTGATTGTAGAGAACATTACATTTTTTTCTCTTCATTTTATATATATATATATATATATATATATATATATATATATATATATATATATATATATATATATATATATATATATATATTATATATATATACATATATACATATATATATATATGTATGTATATATCCTTTATAACTATATATATATATATATAAATATATATATATTTTTAAGTGATGAATGACATCACTTCATCTTTTGTTTATATATATGTGTATATTTTCTGGACTTGCATTCACGAATACGTTAACACGACAAATAATAGGGCTATTAATCACTCATATACAGTATTGAACAGAGTCCATTGTCATTATTCAGAGCCATAAATAACATTATTTTTGCTCTACGTCGTTTCCCGGATGAACTGAGGCAATCATTAATGTTCGACCAGATACATAATTCAGTTTGATTGGATTTAATGACAACGTCTAAAACGGAATGTCTTTCTCAGTGTCAAGAAAATGCAATGCTAGAAGTGAAAAGAAATAATTTTTTTTTTTTTTTTTGATTTATAAGATTGTTCTTGATATTTTTGATTTGTCCTCATATTGTGGTTCTGATTGTGTTTGAAACTCGTCCCGTAAGACTTGCTGAAGACCGGAAGGTGAACAAGACCTTTCGGAGTCGTATCCAAAAATACCTAAAAAAAAATACGTCAGATCAGTCGCCGCCCTCCCCGTTTTCCCTTTTCAAGTCGTATTTAGTGATTCGAAATGTTTTTTACGATGAGATTTCGGAACAACAGGTACGCATGCAGTTTTTATTCCCGGAAGTCAAGCTTTTTTATTTACTTGTTTCAAAATGAATAAAAAGTGAAGTACAGATGAGTTCATAAGGGTTTCAAACAAGAGGTGACTTGCCAGCTAGCAGAAGAGTGAATAGCATTTCATGTGAGCAATGGGACCCTGAGCTCTAAACCACCTGATTGTAATGAAGAAAACAATAACTCGTTTTTTTCCTTTTTCTGGCAGATTTTTCTTTAAAATAAGATATGAAGACTTCACCGGCAGAATTAATTTGAAATGACTTGGGACATGTTTCATTTTTAGTATGTGCTGTTTCAGTTAAGATTGAAAATTATCCAATTACGTAAATAAAACTCAGTTTTTTTAATTTTTATCAAACTTTAGACATTTTTGCTCCCACCAAAATTGTACGTGAAATTTTTTATCAGTCCACCAACTATTTACAAATATTCCAAACATTACTTTCCAAAAGTCTTAAAGATATAAACAGAAAACATCAGTACATCTGCTAACTGTGGTCCCTAAATCTTGTTAGTCTCTTTATGAGAATGTTTTAATTTTTTTTTTTTAGAGAGGATGGAAAAAAAGGTAGATGTGCGGTTTTATCGTGATTACGAAAAATTTGCTCAATCCATTCCATTTTTTTTTTTTTGACCTTATCTGAAATACCAAAGGCAATTAATAGACAACAATGTCTTGATGTCCAGTTGTCTTACATTGAGAACAAACAATTGCCCTGCAAATGCAAATTTAGTCTTATTAAAACAAGTAAAAGGGGTTATTTTCTTCGACACAATAGAGTGCACAGTAGGCATTAGCGTATAATGCTCTTTGCAACGTGCCACGGCCCATGAAACTCAAGCCCTTTCATTCCTTTTGCTGTTGCCTTGCCAGATTCTCTTTCTTCCATCTTACTTTCCACCCTTTAACCAATTTTTAATGATATTGGTTGGTAATGCAGAATCATGTCTTGTAATAATTCCTTGACTTACGCAATGTTTTGAAACGTCAGATTGCAATATATAAATTTTTCATTACTTCCCTCTATTTCAGCAGCTTTTATAAAATATTTTTAGGGCGGACAACTGTTGTCCGGGTTGACATAGCCATTCAATATTTATCTTTCAGAAAACTTAAAATCATTGGTCTGCCTCAGCAACAGTCCCTATCGGTTCCCACTGTGATTGTCTTTCATTCCTCTTACTGTTCCTCCATTCTTATTATCTTTGCTCCATTTTTTCTTGCATCCTCTCCTAACGAAAGTTATTTTATTACACCTTTTAAAGATTTTTCACCTCACTTTCCCCTTTCAGCTCTGAATCTTCTTCCTTACATATCCAGTCCTTGGCCTTTGGTTATAATATTTATATTCCATTCCAGTAGTCCTGATTATATATATTGATATATATATTTTATGAAACCTCCAGAATACAGCTTAAGATATCTCATTCTTATTAGGTATGGTCTCGGGACTATTGTCGAATTGTAATTATGACGATACAGTACAGGGGCATTACGTCCAATAAACCGCTCCAATACATTTTTCCATAGTATATATAAATATATGGACTGTATCCAAAGGACGTAACAGATCCGGCTGATATATTTAAAACGAACAAATATCAGCGTAGGAAAAGACAGTCTGTAAATCAAAACCTATCTAGATATTTTGTAAAATCGTTAAAATTCACATGAGGAGAGAAATATATTTCTGTTGTTAAGACAGTGAATCGAAATTGTATTCCATTATCATAAAAGCCTATCCTTTGTGTGACTTATCAATACACCTTTCTTACCTTTACCCTCAACACAAATGGAGCACAACAATATTATCTTGTCTCTATATATTATATATATATATGTGTGTGGGATGTAAAATATATATTTATATATGTATGTATATATATATATATATATATATATATATATATATATATATATATATATATATATATATATATATATATATATATATATATATATATATATATATATATATATATACTATACGGGGGAGAAAAATATGAGAAATTTGGGATTTGGATATGAATTGCTTTATAGTGGAGCAAATAAGGAAGGTAGAAATGGAGTGTGAATTGTTTTATCAAAAAGCTTAAAAGACAGCATAATAAGTGACAGAACAATGGTTGTGAAACTGTGTCTAGATGAAAAAATAATCAACATCGTGAGTGCTTATGCCCCTCAAGCAGGATGTGATGAAGTTGAGAAAGTGGCATTTTGGGAGGAAATGGACCGACAGTTGAGTGAAATACCAGCAGAAGAGAGCCTGATCATTGTTGGTGACATGAGTGGACATGTAGGAAGGACCAGATAGGGTATTGAGAGATTTCATGGTGGCTGGGGAGTTGAGAGAGAAATGACGAGGAGAGAGATTGTGGACACCTGGTGTCATTTGAAATTGGCTATTGTCAGCACCTGGTATGAAATGAAAGTACATCAGTACATTACATACAAGAGTTTGGGAAAAACAGATTGTTTTGGCTCATGTGCAGAAGATCTAAATATCCACTGATTATCTTAATTTTAACCAGGGGGGGCTAGTACTATCTGAACTCAGAGCTTTTGCCGAGGTTTTCATGGCATCTTAGCTTCAAAACAAAAATCTATGATGCACCGAGACCAGGAAACACAGACTCAGCACTCCTGATTCAAATGATGTTTTATGCATTTTTCAGAAGATACTGCATGCCCTTGTCAGAACTGTAATTACTAGTTTTTGTATATGCCTTGCAAGTAACCATATGCATTTGAAACACTTTTCTAATTTGTATAAAGAATTTTAACCATTCTTCGGGTGTAAGAAAACACGTCTGACTGTACATACAGTAGATGCCCCTCTGTTATCCCCTAATGTCAAAGATTCATGTCAATAAATTACAATACCTTGAATGTAGAAAATAACCTCATTATAAGCATCAATGATAGAGTTCCATGCCAAAAGGTTTGGAGGTGTATGCGAGCAAAGGGAATACCGAGAGAGTATCTGAGGTTGGTCCAAGATATGTATGAAGGAGCAAAAATGCAGATTAGAAGCAGTGTTGGGTTAACTGAATGGATACCAGTGAGAGTTGGTTTACATCAGGGATCTTTTGTCCTTTTTGATTATAGATGTGTTATCTCAAGGAATAAGAGATCAATCCCCTGGTGCATGCTGTTTGCTGATGACATCATGATATGCAGCACCAACAGAGGGGTTAGTGGAGTCAAAACTAGAGCAATGGAAGAAGGTACTGGAAGACAGGATTAAAGATCAGTAGAAAGAAGACTGAATATTTAAGGTTCAATGTAGATCAAGATTTTAAGTCAAGAGATCAAGACTCGAGATTAGTATGGAAGGGACAAGGCTGAACCGAGTAGAAAAATTTAGGTATCTTCGTTCAACAGTAGCTGATGATGGAAATTTGGATGTAAAAAGTACACACACACAGTGCAGGCTGGATGGAAAAATTGGAGAAGAGATGTCAGGTGTCTTGTGCGACCGCAGAATCAACATGAAGTTTAAAGGAAGAATGCAGTGTATAAGACAGTAGTGAGACCAGCTTTGATGCGTGGAACAGAAACATGACCGAGAGAAGGAATTGGATGAAGTAGAGGTGAAAATGCTCAGGTGGATGTGTGGTGTAACAAAAATGGGCAGGATCAAAAATGAAAGGATAAGAGGAACTACTAAAGTCCTAGAACTATCAAAGAAGGCCCAAGAAAAGAAGACTGCGGTGGTATGGCCATGTGATGAGAAGGGATGAGACATAGAGTATGTAGGGAGGAGAGTGATGCAGATGGAGGTGCCTGGTGGGAGAGCAAGAGGAAGACCGAAACGAAGGTGGATGGACGTAGTTAGAGAAGACCTGAGAGACAAACAGTTGTCAGAGGACGATGTGTCTGGCCGAGCCAGGTGGAGAAAAGCTGTCAGAAACATCGACCCCACACAGAAGTGGGAAAAGGTGCAGGGAAAGAAGAACACCCCGGGATATCTTATATATTCACACATATTAAGCCAAAAATTGCCTTTAATATCCAATTCAGTTTACCAAGAGAATAAGTTACGCCGAGCGGGGACTATAAATGATAAATGCTTCATCACCGGTGGGATTTCGATCTGCTGCCTGGTTGGGGGACAACAAAAGGACAGTGGCTATGACCATTCAGAATCATTGGTCGTAGTCACTATACTTTCGTTGGATCCCAAACAGGCGACAGTTCGAATCCAATGGTGGCGAAGGACTTGGCACTTATAACTCCCCTTGGATGCAACTTATTCCCAGTAGGTATAGTGAACTGTATATAAAATTATATATATATATATATATATATATATATATATATATATATATATATATATATATATATATATATATATATATATATATATATATATATATATATATATATGCAGTTAGTATATATATATATAATTTATTCCAGTTCAAGAATTGAATATTAAACTTATTTGTGGATAGTGAATTGAATATTAAACGAAATTTATATTTATTATATATATATATATATATATATATATATATATATATATATATATATATATATATATATATATATATATTTTTTTTTTATCAACCTTTGTTACTGCGAAATTTGTTTTTTCAGGCAATACGTAATTTCCATTTTCTTTTTTTTAAGTCGAGCGAAAGTTGCATGAAACATTCCCATTAGTGGTTATTATTTTTCAACTTATTAGCATGATACCTCTCATGCAACACGTTGAAAATATCTACGAAAAATCATCCTGAAGTTGATGGAAGACATTTTCAGGTCATTTATGCCACAATAAAATGTTTTATTTTCAAGTGATATCATTCTTTAAGACACGAAATCTGTCAGCTGAATAGACAGTATGAATGACAGAAGAAAGCTAGCCCTATTGGATGCACTTTTTCCAAGTTAACTCAGAATTTGTGCCTTGGTTATTATTGGTCTTGCTGCTCATTGTATAAAATTATATATATATATATATATATATATATATATATATATATATATATAAAATGTACAATATATATATATATATATATATATATATATATATATATATATATATATATATATATATATATATATATATATATATATATATATATATATATATGCACAAATATATATATATCAATTATATATATATATAGATATATATGTGTACCATTTATATATATGTATATATATGTGTATATATATATGATATAACGAAATATATTTCGTTAGTGCGTCACTATATCCTATATATCCGTATATATATGTATTAGTATGAAAATATATTATTTACATATATATATATATATGTATATGTATATTGTATATATACGGTGATATAAATAGTATATATATATATATATATATATATATATATATATATATATATATATATATTTGCATGCACATACACAATCATCCTATCCGCTTTCAGTTGTACGTCAAATAGTCTGTTTTTTTTTTTTTTTTTTTTTTTTTTTTCAATGAAATTCTCAGCTCTTCTCCTCACCACAGCAGGCCTTCTTCCCTCTTCACGCCCTTCAGCTACTCGAAATGTCTATGACCCATACTGGAATTTTATACTGCTCACAATTCAGTTTAAAATTTCGTATATCTAACCTTAGCCCATTTTTCATCGCTCTTTCCTTAAATACTCTCTTTTATCTTGACCCTAATGCCTTCTAAGCTAAATCTTGTTTTATTTTATTATTATTTTTTTTTTTGCATTAATTGGCATTCCTCTCCAACTTTTAACCTCCATCTACTTTAATTTTTTATTCAATTAAATTATGATCAGCTATACTTTCAGCTACTCTTCTTTCCACAGTTACATTCTTCATTCTGTAACACTGTATGTATATATAATAAATATATATATATATATATATATATATATATATATATATATATATATATATATATATATATATATATATATATATATATATTGTATATATGTGTATAAGAAGTGCCTGTATTTGTGTATGTTTGTGGATGCATAGATATTTCAAATATTATTTGTCGTTATCAAAAGGTATTGCAACCTCTCTTTTAGGAACTGCCAGAAGGGTGCAATTCATTCTATCTTCCTAAAAATGTAAATCACTGCTAGGATAGTGAGCTTGAATCCTTTACGAGTCGACAATTGTGCGCATTGCAAATTTTAAGCGAGAGAGCAAAGCTTTTAAATAACGAACAATGTTAGTCATTTGTCATTCAGTCTAATAGCATCGCACTTTTTTCCCAAAGACTGACAACGAGAAAATGCAATAAACTGAATCACAGTCAAGTGAAGAATGTCGTAGACTCTTACTGAAAGGTTGAATCTAATATTAAACACCATTAAAAAGCTTTTAACCACTTTATGATCTTGAGAGCATTATTCCATTAGATGCCTGGGACTAATTACCACTGCAACAATTCCCGGCACTTACACTTTACTAATCTTTATTTTTCAATGCTTTCAGGGCATTTTGACGAGCAAATGGTGTTGGAGAATTAAGCGAAATGATCCTCGAACAAAATTGAACATTAATCCCTCGCGAAAATTCCCTTCTTTTATAATCAGATTACGGGCTTTCATAGAAGAAGATTTTCTGCTCGATTCGTATTTCATGTATTTATAATTAGGCTTTCGCATTTCTTCAGATATTTATCTGTCAATAAGTGTTTTTAAGATGCGTGTGAAATGTTCTAATTATTAGGCGCTTGTGTTAATCTTTAATATAAATAAACTACTAACTGTTTATATAGGCACTTGCGTTAATCCTTATTATAAGTAAACTATCACAAAGAGAGCATGGTAGATCCAACATACAAGTTACTAACTCCAAGTTTTAAATTCCTTTATCATTTAATTGAACATCCACTTCCACCTTTACGGAGTAATGCATGAAAAAGAGCCTGTGCTAGAGTAAGGCCAGTTTAATCTAAAGCAAAACCAACAACGGATCCAATCAAACCTGTATTGACTTTTCCATTATAAATGGTCTGAGAATCTGGGACAAAAAATGCCCCAACAGTCAGATGACCCCGTCAATGAGCCTTTGAATCTTTGTAGTAGGATATCCTGTACTAGATTAATTTTGCATAAGTTTGCAACAATAAAATCCGATTGTGCTGCAACATTCTCAACGTTACTCCTTTCCTTCTAAATTAGATCCAGGAGGTTTTAACCTTACACTAGAATTGCACCCCAAAGCACTCTTATAACAGAGAAAATTCAGGTGTGCTACGACTTCTTAAGCTTTTGGAAAGCAACATGAACACCTGTACATATGCACCGTTTGCAGAGATGAGAAGCATCTAAGACAATCGTTTACTTTATGCGTGCCAATACAAAGAAGAAAAAAGTCTTAAGTTAGTCTGATACTTGTCACCTTAATATATTTGTGTAAGTCTATAAGACGGATAGCTTTGTGGAAGTTTTTGTACATGGCGTTCATCCTTGATTCGGTAAATAAAATAAATTAATAACTGGAGGTAACCCTGTTAAGAAAAACCACTTAATTATGAAGAAACAACAATTAAAAATAAGCATACACAGACTGACTATATATATATATATATATATATATATATATATATATATATATATATATATATATATATATATATATATATATATATATATATATATATATATATATATATATATATATATATATATATATATATATATATATATATATATATATATATTATATATATATATATATATATATATATATAATATATATATACATATATATTATTCAACAGAAATTATTTATTTTTTGTTCTAACATTTTATTGCCTGCCAACCGGGATGAATCACGGCCAAACAGTGAAAAATAGAGAGAGAGCAGAATAGCTGAGAAATTGTTGGGCATTCCCCTGTAGAATGGCTTGGAGGTTAAGCTCCTCTGACAGTGCTTAAGGAGTGATGATCTGGATTCGGGAGGAATATGAGAGCTTGGTCAAGAGATCGTGGCTGAAAAGGAGAGGATGAGAGTTCGGCTTAGGGGTTATGGTGGGCAGGAAAGAGGTCAGATGAAAAGGTATAAATAAAAAAAAAAAAATACTTCTTCAAAATGGATCCAGAGAAAAAATTAATAAAATTAAAGATTTGTGAGCAGTATGTCTGGAAATCGTATTTTTTTATATCTAATTATTTCGTAATTGATATAATGACTGTCATTAAAGGATCTTTAAAGTTTTCGGGAAAATAGATAACTCCCATGGATATTGATTATTTTTTTTGTTAACAATCCCATGGAAATTAAATATTTTTATTAACATCAGTTGTATTAGTAAACTCGGCAGAAATAAATATATCAAAGTTAAAATTTCAGCGATATAATGCAATTATGTGTTTCATTTGGTCACATCGTTGCCATTGTATATTAGTAAAAGATTCATCACGTGAAGTCCTTTGGAGGTTAATCAACTCTTGAATGAAGTTCCTCGCTGGGTGAGCGGGTTCCGTTCTCAGCTACCACTCTATTGGTCGCGAGTTCAGAATCTCCGACCGGCCAGTGAAGAACAAGAGGAATTTGTTTCTGGTGATAGAAATTCATTTCTCGCTATAATGTGGTTCGGATTCCACTAATCCTGAAGGTCCCGTTGCTAGGTAACAATTGGTTCTTAGCCACGTAAAAATAAGTCTAACCCTTCGGGCCAGCCCTAGGAGAGCTGTTAACCAGCTCAGTGGTCTGGTTAAACTAAGATATACTTTTTTAACTCTTGTATGGCCTCCGTGCTTCCTTCAAATGTACAATATCCCACGTACTTCTTAAATCTTTCTTTTATACACATGGTTCCCTTCTCTGATCCACGTCTACTCAGTATTCGATTGACATTAGTCGCAGATCTTAAAAAAATCTCTTTACCTAAAACTCCACTCAACTTCACACTGCCAGTGGTACTTCCAAGGCCCAGAGAGGTCTACCCAATTGGGTGGAGTCGCCTCTCGCCTGAGGTAACTACGTAGGCGATGACGCATCTTAGAGGTACCTGCTCATTACGGCAATTCGCCTGCTGACGCAATAAGGAGGTAGACAAAGCTCCGCCTACATGGGGAATTTTGGGGGGGAAGTGAGCAGACCTTCTCTTTCTCTTGGCCTTGGGTACTTCAATAATCTTTCTCGCACCTCCGAACTTACATCCCTGTTCTCGAACAAAATCCTCTTCTTTCTGCTGCACTGCAATGCTTTACTTTATTTACTGGTTTTTGGATCCATTGCTTGTAATGTTAATTGCATACGGAAAAAGGTTATATTCTTGTAGAAATATTTCGTTAATGAGCAGAATTAGTTCTTGCATATGAATGTTCAAATGGAAAACAAATGGGTTTCAGCCAAAATTTCTGAATACATTTATTTATATGGAGCCAGCGAAAAATTGTAGTGGAATATAATTAGGATAAACATACATCGGTCACTGTTCCACTTTTGTAATAAAACTAATATTTCTGATAAAATTTAATTTTTTTTTTCGTGTCTTTGATATCTTCAGGACTAATCTTCAGATTATGAAAGAACAGACAATTGGAATCATTTCTGCATCAGCGCCTTAATAAGGTTATATTGTTAAAAATAGAGAAAATTGTGAACAAACTCAATATTTTTAATTTTCTGTAAAACAAAACTATTGTGCTGGCTTTCTCTGTCTGTCTGCACTTTTTCTGTCCGCCCTCACATCTTTAAAACCACTGAGGCTAGAGGGCTGCAAATTGGTATGTTGATCATCCACCCTCCAATCATCAAACATACCAAATTGCAGCCCTCTAGCCTCAGTAGTCTTTACTTTATTTAAGGTTAAAGTTAGCCATAATCGTGCGTCTGGCAACGCTATAGGACAGGCCACCACCGGGCCATGAAACTTTGGAGCATTTTTTTTACTTAATTTACGTTACAAATTACCCTACATAATCGTTTAATATCTTGGGAACGCTTTGCTTGTTGAGTATCAACGAGAATCGAGATGAATAGACATTCTTAACGTAATCCTAAGATTCTCCAGTGTACTAAGTTTTATGCTATTTCGTGTCAGAATAACGGCTAACTTCGCTGGGGTATTGTTGCAAACGTAGTTCCATTGTAATTATATCTGTCTTGTAGATACATACGGCTACCGACATCCCAGTTCTAGGCCTCATGTAGTTGCAATCTTAGACACCATGATTCCACAATTTAAAAATATAGACTCATCTGATATACACTAATACCTGCAGTAAATTATGATTTTATGCTACAAAGCTAGAAAAATTTCCAAGTGCGATTAACTTACACCAGTCTTGATGAATAATACAAGAAATATTATTAAACTGTATAAACTCTCGATGTATTATAATTCTGAGGCAGTAAGTGAAATGGTTCTTGCTTGGCGTCTGTAATATAGGACTTACTGAGGACACCTTCAACATCACTTGCTCATTTTGCTGTAAAAGTTACGTTTATTTCGCTAGCATTAGATGATATAAGCCCTGATAGTGTTACCATTTTATTCCACAGGCATACCAAAGCATTCTGATTTTCTAGCTTTCACCATAAAAAAAATGTCTAATAAATCATTATGTATTTTTCTTTAATAGGTGCTTAAAATATGATTCAACAAAAAAGTTCAAGCTTCTTTCAGCTTGCATTAAATACGGATGTCTTATTTAGATTAAGCCGGTTTATGCCAACACAAGGCCTCGCCCTGAAGCTACCGGCAAACCTGCAAATGTGGTAAAGTTTGATGAGGAGCAGGAGGACTGGTCTGCGACCTCAGGACTTTGACTAACCAACAGCGAAGCAGTTCATGCAAAATTGTTGACACTATTACACAAGTCAACACAAGTAATGAAATATGTTGGTTTTTGCATAACGCCCTTCTTTATAATTCGAGCTGATTTCCAAAGTATATGAACCATACATGTCATAGTCCCAACTGAGAATATAATGTCCTGATATTTGGTTGGTTTCAGGAGAAATCGTAACATCTTTCTAGGTTAACTTCTAGTCGAAAATTTTACCATTTTGAATGTAGACTAATCATTTAATCTGTTTTGAATGTTGTATCAAAGCGTGGAAGAGCTTCCTTTCAACTCATCTCGAATCAGAAGACAATTCCCTTCGTTAACGCTGATAATTATGGCTCTTCTTATTATCCATTCTTCCATAATCGTGGCCTTCAGTTGGATTTCAACATGCCTTCCAACTGTAGTTCTATAAATATACAGTAATCTGAAAACTTATGATTCTCTTGCAACGCAATCTCGAATCTACTAAGGCAAGTGTTAATTAATGAGTTCCGGATATTATATAGTGAGGCTTGATGGGAATAAACAGAATTTCCTCTAGCAGTAATGGGATATGACGAGCTTCAAAGACGGTACTGAATCACTTTTAGGATTCATATTGAATAGAGGTTAGTTTGTATGAACGGTATTATTACAACTCATGATACTTTTGACTAGGCCGTTTTAGTTTTCTGTAAAAGAAAACTATTGAGATGGCTTTGTTCGTTCGTCCGCACTTTTTCTGTCCGCCCTCATATCTTAAAAACTACTGAGGCTAGAGGGCTGCAAATTGGTTTGTTGATCATCCACCCTCCAATCATCAAACATACCAAATTGCCGCCCTCTAGCCTCAGTAGTTTTCATTTATTTAAGGTTAAAGGTAGCCATGATCGTGCCTCTGGCACCGCCAATTCCAATTCCGGAGGCGTCGCCGACGCATCTTCCCTTGACCGCATCTGGGAGCAACTAATCGCTCCCCGGTCGTAGCTGAGAGTTTCATACTGCAGCACATCAAGTTTCATACAGCATTATACGTTGTTCAAATTCGATTGCGCCGAAGAAACTTAAGCCCATTTTTTACTTGTTTATCGTGGAGATTGAATTTCGGATATGCAATTCACCTAAATGTTTAAAAGTATCACTGTTGGAAGCAGGAGAAAAGTTTCACTACGAAGTTTTTAAGAGAAGGAGAGGACACAAGACGTCAGTGGTCTATCTGAATATCCCACCTCTGGAGCAATAACTCAAAATTTAATTGAAAGCTCAGTATCCATCCTATTTTAGTTACTAATGGTAAATTCAAAAGTACCCTTATAAAAAAATGCCAGCCAGTTTGGAGTAAGCAAAGAATGTTATAAAGTAACTTAATTGAATCTAGGAGAGTAACCAAAAGATAGTGAAGTGTAATAAATAGATCAGCTTTGGTTAATTTAATGTTTGAGTTCATTTGACATTAAATTGGTTGTTGTTGACATTTTTCTGACAGTTGAACAGTTGAAGTGTAAATTTATGATTACAAGGTTGATGTAATGAGATGAAAAATCAACACGTAATTATCGTCATTATGAGCAACGTAAACATACATATATATATATATATATATATATATATATATATATATATATATATATATATATATATATATATATATATGTGTGTGTGTGTGTGTGTGTGTGTGTGTGTCTGTATGTGCGTGGAATGTTTACATATACATACATATATATGTCTGTATGTACGTGGAATGTTTACATATACATACATATATATATATATATATATATATATATATATATATATATATATATATATATATATATATATATATATATATATATATATGTATACATACAATATTCGAACAGAAATGGTAAAGAAACCATACAGGTGAGTCGTTTACCAAAGCAGAAAAATACAGAGATTCGGAAACTTGCCAAGAGAAGACGAATAAGTCATCACATCTAAGGAGTTCTCGCTTAATTACAAGATCAAGACAAGGTGACAGCTTGATCAATATTAGTAAAGACGGGAAAATAGGCTTCCAAGAGATACCCGATGTTAACGTGATATAGCAGGTGTTGTGATTAATATTTTACTCTACAACGACCTCAGTTTAATTACGAAGGCGAAAGAGCCGCTGTAGGTGGAAAGTAACGTGACCTAGTTAGTTAATTAATTCCAGGTGTGTTGTGTGGAAGAGGGCTGCTCATCTCATTTGTAATAAGATATGTATAAGATATGGAGAAATGTTGTTTCCGTCTTCAGCTCACAGCCCATACACTTGATTATATATCAGGCAATAAAACACACCTACATATCTGTCTGTCTGTCTGTCTATCTATCTATCTATCTATCTATCTATCTATCTGTCTATCTATCTATCTATCTATCTATCTATATATATATATCTATATATATATATATATATATATATATATATATATATATATATATATATATATATATATATAGTATATCTCATATGCAGTTATCATCAAAATCCTTGACATTGTTTAAGTAGTACATTTAGCCTCTGACCTCTGAGTACGGCCAAAACCTTAACTTCGACAATGACATCCCTTTGCATATAGATTCCATTGGCAGCTTATGAACGCCCCATAGTAGCATTTCTATACCAGGAGTGTCAAACTCTGTTGCTACAACGGGCCAAATTTCATTTAATCGTCCATTAAGCAGACCAATAAATACTTGAGCATCAGGAAAGAAAGCAAACCTCAAATGTTAATATTAATAATAACAAAGTAATATAATGATGATACGAGTGATGATGATAATAAATCGCCTGTACAAAATTTGCTTATTTCTTACAGCTATCAATACCTGACAACGTGTATTCTGAACTATTATCCTTTTCAAACTAATTATTTGATCGAAATGGTACTTTGACACAGTGTACAAGACACCTCCCGCTAATTTTTGGTAATATGGTGCATTGTCAAATGGTATTAGTTGATTTACTCTTGACTTTTAAAGGTAAAGTCGCATGTTTCAGCTGGACTCATCCACAGAATCGAACGTCCCCTATCCCCTATGAACAGGAAAGCGGGGCGGGAGATGGGGACCCCAGGAAAGTGGGTTGAGGGAGGGATGAGGAGGGGAAGGGGGAGGGAGGGACGGGATGGGATAAAGGACATTATTACATAGTTTGGCGATGCTTGGCAACACAGTGTAAGTCAAGAGTAAACGCCTGAACTAAAACACTTGACAATGCATTATATTACCAAAAATTAGCGGGAGGTGTCTTGTACACTGTGTCACAGTACCATTTCGATCAAATAATTAGTTTGAAAGATATTTGAGAAAAATGATGACTCGCGGTCCCTGAAATGGATAGTAGTGCATCAAAGTTTGGACCAAATGATTGAGTTGAAACAATCTTCATTACTGAATTCAGGTGTGCTGCAGTAAGTTGAGAACGATGACGAGACTTATTTATCTTCATAAGAGAAAAAGCTTTTCATAAAGATACGTACTTCTGATTGTGGACATAATCTTTGAGGTAAAGCATTTGATCCAAGGATCATTTAATTAGATATCTTGACAAAATTAGCCTATAGCAATTATTTATAACTGAAGGTATTCTGGTACCTCGATGATTCAAAGTACGTCAGGTCAATAAATGCCTCTTGAAACGCATTGTTTTGAAATGCGGGTCTCAATACTGACTTTTAAAGTTCACTAACACTTAAAAAACATGCCCTGTTAACATACCATCATCACGCAATAAACAAACTTCAGTAAAGGTATCTGGATAACTAGAGTTAAGATGTTAAAAGACTGGAAGCAGATTTTAAAAAAATGAATAAATAAAAAGGCCCCTGCTTAAAAAGACTTTTTCCTTACCACCATATTTTTAAGGCAGGGAAAAGGTATTAATGGAGACCTTTCGTCTATTCTAATAGAAAGTGAAGCTTTATGACCTGCATGGCTTTGTACAAAATCATTATTCAGCATAATGTGAGACTGACTTGGCAAAACATGTATAGCTTTCTAAACCTGGAGTAAGTTAAGACAATCAGGGCTGCGCTAAGGCGAGGTCACAAAACGCTTGCTCTGGAAAACTGAAAGTCATGGTGTGAGAAAATGAGTGTACAAAGCGGATGATAAAAGTGGGAATCACTCAAGATCAGAGATGAAGCTAAGCACATGCCAACAGAGGATGTAACACAACAGACAAGGATGTAACACAACAGACAAGGATGTAACGCTAACTAATAGACTTTGAGGTGAAATGATATTCTTGCCTGTATATAAAGGGGAAGATGGGATGCCAGTCGCCCACTGTCGAAAACAGATTTTGAAGTAAACGGAAGGAATTTTGCGTTCAAATCATACTTTAACTGCCAATTGCTTCGAAATATAAATCACAGAATACGTACAGGAGCCTCTTTATGTCATAATCTCTTGAATGTAAATCCCCTGCATAATCTCTCTCTCTCTCTCTCTCTCTCTCTCTCTCTCTCTCTCTCTCTCTCTCTCTCTCTCAGGCACAGCAATAGAAATATATTCGTTACAAAGTACACGACAAACGGCTCGAAACTTATCTGTGTGCGTGTGTGTGTGTGTGTGTGTGTGTGTGTAACGACTGCTACTGCAAGGTGAAATAAGCTCCCACTAATCATTAATTAATTCACTTGCTGGGTTCAGTGTTGTAGTCATATATACAATTTTACCCAAAAATCTCTTCCTCTGTGTATTCTCGCAGTACTGTAAGTATGGGGACCACGATTAAAGACACTCATGGATGTTTATTAGGCTCCAGTTTTAATAAATATCATATAATTCAAGGGTCCCAAGATTACCTATTCTGAATAATTAACTTTATCTTCAAATACATTTCTATGTATCCTTCTTCCACACGTATCATGCAATGGATACTCCATTTACTGAGGGTGAGATAAAGCAAGAATTTCTTTCTCAATGGGAACCCCGCGTACGTCACACGGGAAAGACCATTATCACTCAGGACGAAAAACGCAGTCAACACGAAGAATGTGTTTTTCCTTTTAAAAGTCAGTGACTTTTATTTGTAGGTAATGTGCGAACTTACTCAAGATATCCATTCGGGATATACTTTAGGTATAATTAGATTAATACCTCCAGCAAAAAATGCCAATTAATACATATATCGGAACAATTCCTCTCCCATCCTTAAGAATGGAATCACCCATGTAATAAAAATGCAAGCTGATGCACTAGAAGAAACATATCCGACCGGCTTCTTAGTTGTTGTTTATATCCTCGTACCAGAAATTACAGGATTTGCGCCTCCACGGTAGAGGTAAACTGCCGTAAATTATTCTGTTACCTTTCGCTGTCGCCGGCGGCTCTTATTACCACCATTACGTTTACATATGCAGTGTATTTATGTACTGGCGGAAGATTAAATAACAGAATTTTTATCCTTAATGCGTTACACCTTCATATGAACACGCTTACGTAGTTTGCAGTAGTTTGCAGAAACAGTAAAAGACACAACAGCAATTATTAAGTGAGCTCTATTGGTAGTTATGGCGGGGCTAAGGAGAACTTCGTCATTGTGGATAATTGTGAAATTAATAAGGATCGGAATAAAACTCTGTACTAATTAACTTCGTTGCATAATATTTCCCGGGCCATAAAGTCTTTTTCGCTTACAAAATTCGTTACCTTTTGCACCTTCAGTTTTTAATAACTTCACAAATGTGCCTTTACATAAACCAACAGAGAAGATTATTTTGAACTAACCTCATGAGTTTACTTTCACTAAAACTACATATCTCAAGTATTTTTTGGTAAAGTGATAGTGTCTGTTCTTTTGGAAGATTTTGTGAATTAAACCTATTAAAACAAATTTATAGTGTGAAAACCAGTTGAACATGAGCTTTTTTCATCCACAGTATGCCACAGTTGTAGATAACATACAAAGAGGTGTTTCCTCGTTATTAAGGTCCTATAAATAAACAGCCTCAGCAAACAACAATTATATTATGCAGATAAATCAAGTCCCTTGGAAAAGCAGAGGTAACGGGAAAAGCAGAGAAATATAGGCGCTGCAGTCCTTTTACCTGCCTTTCTCTGACCTTTACAGCAAACTATGTCATATTAAGACATGCATGTAAAAATGAACACCTATAACGCTGCATCGTCTACAAGGAAAAACAAATGAGGGTGTGCTCAGCTGTGTGTAAGAATCGTAATTTACTTTCATTTATTTAGTAACAAAAAGTCATGTCCCTCTTTAACGTACCATAATTCAAAAGCGAACCTAGTAAAGGTATCCGGATAACTAGAAGAGCTAAGACGTCAAAAGGTTGAAGTTTAATACAGAAAAGAAAGAGGCCTGCTAAAAAACACGCTTCATTTGTACCATATTTTCAAGGAGGGAAAGATATTAATAAAGACCTTTCTTCTATCCAAATAGATAGAGAAGCGTACAAGCCTGCGTGGAATCAGACAAAAACATTATTCAGCATAATGTAAAATTAACTTGGCAATACATATATGGCTCTCTTAACCTAGAGCAATCAGGAAATAAAGTTTTACGCTATGACGAAAATAGAAAACTTTTGCTGTGAAAGCTCAGTGTTATGGAGTGAAAAAATGAAAGCACACCGTTAATGATGAAAGAGAGAAGTAGCGGGAAAGGAAAGATACAAGGCACGCTCTAACGCGAACAGATTTCGGAAAAAGTGGAAGGGATTCCATATTCAAATCACACTTTTACGGTCAATTGCTTTGAATTGTATCTTCCTGAAACCTCTTGAACTTCGTCTCTTGAATCATAGTCGTCGGCTTACTCTCTCTCTCTCTCTCTCTCTCTCTCTCTCTCTCTTTCGGTTATATCTTATTAATGACTATAATTGAAAGATTAAAAACCCTCATTAATCCTTGATATTAATATACCTACTTTACTTATCATCAATTCCATTTCCTCTGGAAGCATAACCTCTGGAAAACACTAGGCCGTGGAAGATAAAATAGGGAAACGCCAGTTACCAGCGATGAAACTACACTCATATCAAGAAAGGGTGTTATGCAACAAACAGGCAAATGGTATATATCTTATAAGTAAGGGGAAAGATAGAGATAAAATGTTGCTCCACCCCAGAGGAAACCAGCAAAAAACTGCAGAAAACAGATTTCGGAAGAAATGAAAGGAATTCGAGATTTTAATCAGACTTTTGCTGACAATCTATTCGCATTATCAATCAAAGCACACGTAGTATATTTATGTCTCAGGTATTGCCCCTTCCAGTCAGGTATTGCCTCTTCCTGAAACCCCTTCAAGCCATAAGCTCGTAAATAAAAGTACTTAATGTATCCTTTGTCTTTGGTGCCAACGCTTGAGTAGTGATTGTAATTGGAGAATTAAACTGACCCCCGCTAATCTTCAAGTAATGTACATAATATATTCATCTTCATCTAAACTTTCTCTTTCTTTGGGGGTTCTTGCAATAATAAAAGTATAAAGATCGATATTAAAATTATATATAAACGTTAAATCCCAACATAATGAACACCACATCAAATTTCCAAAGCCTGAATATCACGTATTATGGACAGTCACTTACACATATTTTACCATGCCATAGACGCTGCGTTTAATTGAGAGTGACACTCCTCGAAAGGTGCTCTCTTGATAAGAACTTCGCGTACGTCAGACGGGAAAGTCCATTATCACGATGGGTATAATACTCAGCCATCATGAAAATGAAAATACATCTCTGTATGAAGCGTAAATGACTCATTTGTATGTAATAAAGAAATTTACTCCAAACATTTATTCAAGATGTACGGTATACAGCAGAAGATTTAGGCATCCAGTAACAATTACAGTTTATGCATAATATCTCAATGCTTCCACCCTCCTATTGTGTGAAATGGAATAATAGAAGTAGTAAAATGTGCAAGCTGATGGCCAACGAGAAAAACATATTCAACTGGCTTCATGCGTATTGTCTTTTCCTGCCAGTTCTTCTTACCAGAAGTTACCAGATTCTTGTTTTCGTTTCGCAGCTGGGGAGAAATGATCGTAAACCATTCCGCTAGATTTCGCTCTTACACAATTCTATTATTCCAATTAGATTTACCTAAACGATATATTTATGTATTAGTGTACATATCATAGAACTGTAAAAGACTTGATTAGAATGTATTTTGTATCAAAGGTTCGTGCGTGTACTGATTTAACCTTCGCGCGAATGGGCTTATGTAGTTTGAAGAAACAAATATAAAAGAAATTTGCCAGGAAAGTATTGAACTTGTTTTATACGTAGTTAACTCATGTAAGGTGTAACTGCGCCAATGCTAATAATTGTCAACCAGTTGAAGATCAAATGAAGAAAATTCGTTTTTAATATGAGGTGTAAATAACCCAGATATTAACAGTTCTAACCTTTATGCTCAAACAACAAGAAGAGAAATCTTCAAAAAGAACTTATTATTGTCACTTTTCGGAAGAACAATGATTTTTTCTAATGAAAAAATAGAAATATTTTCATTTTACCTAAAATTGCCCCGTTCATCTAGGCATGTATACCGAACTACGTATACATAATATACTTTGGTTGGTTGCTAATAGAACTGAGAATGGATATACATATATGTTAAGGAGTAATATAAATTCTTACAAAATAAGTGGATATTTTGCAACGTATATTTATTCCCTCTAAGTTCTCCTTTCATTACTAAATCCAAAATAAGACGTTTTACGCACTCAGTAAATGTCCCTGAAATAAGAAAAAAAAAAGTTAAAAATGCGCCAAAGTTTCTTCAGCGCAATTGAGTTTTCTGTACAGCGTATAATCGAGGCCACCAAAAATAGTTCTATCTTTCGGTGGTCTCGGTATAATGTGTATGAGCCGCGGCCCATGAAACTTTAACCACGGCCTGGTGGTGGCGTGTCCTATATCGTTGCCAGACGTACGATTATGGCTAACATTAACTTTAAATAAAATAAAAAAAAAAACTACTAAGGCTAGAGGGCTGCATTTTGATATGTTTGATGATTGGAGGGTGGATGATCAACATACCAATTTGCAGCCCTCTAGCCTCAGTAGTTGTTAAGATCTGAGGGCGGACAGACAAAGCCGGCTCAAGAGTTTTCTTTTACAGAAAACTATTAATGAGAAATCTAGAGAGGAAAAATAAGTGGAGACCCATTGTAAATTTACTTGGTTTTGTTAGACTTCCCATTCAGTTTTTATTGTATCAAATATGGTAATTAACATGAAAATAATAGTATCTTCCGGATAATTTTAGTATTTGATAATCTTATTTATCATTACCGAAGACGCAAAGCATTTTATTCATTTAGTTGTAATGTGACGTGCAGTTTCCATATAAACTTCGATTAAATTGCGATTAATGAAAATAAAATTAAGCAAGTAAGAAAAGCGCTGAAGTTTCTCCGGCGCAGTCAAGTTTTCTGTACAACGTATAATCAAGGCCACCGAAAATAGATCTATCTTCGGTGGTCTCGGTATAATGCTGTATGAGCTGCTGCCCCTGAAACTTTAACCACGGCCCTGTGGTGACCTGTCTTGTATCGTTACCAGACGCACGATCATGGGTAACTTTAACCTTAAATAAAATAAAAACTACTGAGGCTAGAGGGCTGCAATTTGGTATGTTTGATGATTGGAGGGTGAATGATCAACATACCAGTTTGCAGCCGTCTAGCCTCAGTAGTTTTTAAGATCTGAGGGCGGACAGAAAAAGTGCGGACAGACAGACAAAGCCGGGACAATAGCTTCCTTTTACAGAAAACTGAAAATGAGAAAATACCATTAGGGACGCTAGTTTCAGAGAGAGAGCTCTTCTATACAAAGTAAAAATAAATAAAAAAAAACTTTTGTAAAAAGAGTCAATTAAAGTTTCACATATCAGCGCCTTGAAGCTACTGAATACTCAAGGAAAAACAATTCATCAAGTACCCCCTAAATAAACAAATAAATAATTTCATTTTTTGAGTATAATTTGATAGATGACTGACGCAAAAAAAAAATATTCATTATTGAAAGGATGAACATAATTGAAATTATTTCTAACCGAAGATGTAATGACACCTTGTAAGTATCAACACTGAAAATTTCATCTTACTCGTGGCACGTCATGTCAGCAAATCTACTTTGCAACTTATTCTATAACATGGAAATCTTTTTATTGTACTTTGCTGTTTATATCAACATGTAACTCAGGTGTGCCTTGTAAAGATTTCAAGGCACTTACTCTCTGAAATCCGACGTCCGTGCACGACAATTTTCCATAATATATATATATATATATATATATATATATATATATATATATATATATATATATATATATATATATATATATATATATATATATATTAAAGTCCCAAAGAAAGGAGATCTGTGTAAGCGTGGTAATTGGAGGGGAATCACTTTGTCACCTGTAACCTTTAAAATTTTCTGTAATGTTGAATAGGTTGGAGCCAGTGGTTGATGGTATTCTGAGGGATGAACAGGCTGGTTTTAGAAAGGGACGGGGTTGCAGTAGTGAGATCATAGTTAGGCATTTAATGCTGCAGCAAGCAAATGAAATGAAAACTCCGTTGAGTCTTTGTTTTGTTGGTTTTGAAAAGGCCTTTGATAGTATTTCGAGAAGGACTATGGGAAAAATCATGAGGCATTATGGAATACCGGAAAAGTTTGTGAGGGTTATCATGAACATTCATGAGGGCACGTCTTGTAAAGTGATGGTTGATGGTTGTTTGAGTGATTCATTTGAAGTCAAGTCTGGTGTGATTCAGGGTGGTATTCTGTCCCCTCTGTTGTTTGTATTGGTCGTGGATTACGTTATGAGAAGGGTTAAAAGAGAAACTGATGCAGGTATACCATGGGGAGAAAATGTGAAACTTCTTGACTTGGATTATGCTGATGATATGGTTTTGATCTGCGAGGGACCAGAAAAGATGCAGAGAGTGTTGGATTGTCTAGTGAGTGAAGGTCGAAAGGTTGGTTTGGTTATTAATAGTGGAAAAACTGAAATCATGAATATGAATAGTGAAAATGCACAGGATTGTCTAATTGAACGTTTGATTGTAAAGCAAGTGGATAAGTTTAAATATTTAGGTACTTATTTAGATAAGGATGGTTCTTCGAGCACAGAACTTATGGAAAGATTAAGGAAGGCTCATCAGGCAATGGGAATGCTTAAAAATATTTGGAGTAATAGCAATTTTTCTGTGCATGCAAAAATCAAAATTTATATGGTAATGGTTAGGAGTATTTTGAATTATGGGCATGAGTCATGGTACAGTGCAGTGACTTCGAATAATAAGTTCTTAGCATTTGAAAATAAGGCACTCGGAAGAATATTAGGAATTAATTGGAGGGGTAGGATATCAAACAACAGAATTAGAGAAGTAACGTGGGGTACAGCCGGTCGATGAGTATGTTCGATTCTCACGTTGGAAGTGGCTGGGCCAGGTGTATATATATATATATATATATATATATATATATATATATATATATATATATATATATATATATATATATATATATATATATATATGAATGAAAAAGATTACATTTGATCATACGATAATCATGCAGCAAAATTTAAGAAAGATATAGTGACGGTCACACATTATTATGTTTAACAAATGCATGAGAAAAGTTAGAAAAGCAATAGACGACGGAATTTCATAGTTTCGACGGACTGTCACCGTCATCCAGAATATAAGACATTGTCAGACAATGACAGACAGATATTGCCAAGTTCGATAACAAAAACAAAACTATCATGTTAGGTGGATTTACGAGACAGACAGGAGATACACAAACGTATTGGTCGGAATGTATCAAGAATAAACAAAAAAAGAAACACTTGACTTTTCAAGAACCCGAAGAAATTCTGTACAAAAAAATGCATCAGAACCGCTTTTTAATACACTCCCACAAACACATTCACCTCAGATTAATACGTAAGCGCAGGTGACTACCAATAATATCACCCACAATTACCTTTAGATAATTACATTCGACTGAGGGAAAACGCCCACGAAGGGGACAGTCCCACCGGTACACCGGGAATTAATAATACGTGTGGCAGGCCGTTGCTCTCTCATCTGAAGCCGGATATAACACGTAATGATACCGGTGTCATTCAAGGTTATGCTTGGGCAGGGGCTCTGGCCCTCGGGCCGTATTCTAGAGAGTGACGGGCCTCATTCGGGCCAGAGGCAGTGTGTGAGACCCCTGAATACCGTATACTTCAATAGTTTTGGCGAAAGTTAAATTAATTTTTTTTTTACTCTATGGCCAAGTTAAATTCCTTTTTGGCGCGGGGGGGGGCTTCGATCACTAAGTATGACCTTGTGTTTAACTTCCCTTATTCTTCACATATTTAAGTGTTTCTGTGTGTGTGTGTGTGTGTGTCTGTCTACGCGCGTGCTTGCAGAGATCAGTTCACAAATGTGAAAGTTCAGATATCTGATTTAGGCAAAAAATCATTCGTGTTTCATATAAGTAGTCTTTATTGGTAATGCCCAAGTCAGAGGTCTCTGAAGAACTTATTAGGATGTGAAAAGTATGACTAACAAAGAGAAAGCAGAAAAAAGGCGAAGTCAATATATATTTGAAAATTGAATGCCGCCTCCGATAAATGCGAATAAAAAGAGGTCACGAGTTTTTTAGATGTAGAAATATAATGCGCAAGATGTGCTTACAGTAACTCTTTGAAAACATCTTTTCAATATCTTTTTGCTGATCTGGGTTAAAAATTTTCTCAAGCTTCTGAGTAAAAAAATATATCGTTATAATGCGTCCACACAGAAGTAAAACATGTCATAAACACACGTCGACAAGTTATCACACACATATTACAAACAAGCTGAATACAAGTCAACGACTTGAATAGTAGTCCTGTTCAGCGCTTCATATTATTATCCAGCATTCTCCAAGGATTTCTTTTCTAAATACGGTCGTTGATTTGTTTTCAACTTGTTTGTGATGTGCATGCGATGATTTGCCGGCGTGTTTGTGGCATTTTACTGTAGTGTGGATGCAACCTAAATCTGACTTTGTTTGTTAACTTTTGCCATACGATACAACATGAGTACCAAACTAAAGTTGATTAATAATATTTAGGAATCAGACTCATTCAGAAAATAATGAGCTAAGTCATAACAAAGGTGTGTCAAATCTTCCCTCATTCTAGAGCGTTATCTAAAAATTCTCCTAAAGGTAGTTAGCTTCTAACTTTGGCAATACCGATCCAGTCATATTCCTTACCAATTGAATAACTCTTACCATGTTCTTACTCTGCTGTACATGATTTGTTTACCATAGTGAATATGATGGACAGCACAATGGCTTACATACAAAGTATACTTATTTTTACAAACAGTAGTTATACGAAGTTATTACATTTCAAGATATTTTGTTGGGCCGTAGGATAAAAGCTTAAATTCTCATGCAATTGCGCCCTTAACAGATAACATTTTTTTGTCTGTAATCTTTTGTACCAGGGTTTAATTCCAAATATATTAAGAAGTATACTTATCCCGTTTAAGAACACACAAAACAACCACTATGTCATTGACTTAGGAAAAAAGAGGCCGCATTCTTAGATATTTCCCCAGACAAATACCGCTCCAGGAAATGTATGCTTCATGACAATGGACACTGCTCCCTACCCTCATCCACCCACTACACCCTCTCCCCCCACACACACCCCACACGCATATAATGTTAATGTGAACACCAAAGAGAACACTTTTCCACGAATTCTTGTCGTTTTAGCTCTTTAAAAGTTTGTGAAGTCCGACGTAAGACAAAGAGAAGAAAAGGACGGAGAACTTCAAACCTGGAGTTGACAACTGAATGGAAACACAGTTGACGATAGTCCTTCCCTCATAACTTTTGTTTACGAACTTGACAAGGAACCATGTACTGGCAGGGTCTACTTTATGAGCAACAAATATAAAGAACTAATTAATAAATGGGAGGCAAATTGGAAATGATTACTGGCAAATAGCAAAAAATAAAGATATAAAAACAAAAAACTGTTTAAAATGATTACTGGTAAATGCCAAGAAAAGTGATTAAAACAAAAACAAAAATTTACTCAAAATTATATTATAATAAAAAATTTTCATTATATACTTTTGAAATGCCCAATGATTTTTTTTTTCATATTGTTATTGTCTGACGAAGGTAATATGTACCGAACGGATTATCATTTCGCTAATGACCTTGGAGAATTCAGTGCTGAAATTCTTTTAACAGTTTTCCAAAATCGGTTACTCCATTAGTGCAAAATATCCCAAAATTTTTCTGTCGGGAATTATAAATCACAGCATAAAAGTAATCATCGAAAAAAGTGTACACACTTTTTCAAACAAGCATTCGGCACTTTTAATGCGCGCGAAATAAAATCTTATAAAGAAGGTGCTGAAATTTGCCAATCCGTTATTGCAGCATTTTCCGAAAAAAAATTTTCCCCCGTTACAATTCGCCAAAAATCAAATCAAATTTACGAAGAGGAAATTTGTAATGCCAACGAAAACTGTTCAATGTTTCATAGACGCTTTTAATGCCGCCGCTATTTACAGTTATCTACAAACAGCGAAAACACTTCTTAAATCAGATTTCGCAAAACTATAGTAAGAAAGAAGTTCAGGAGAGATGAATAAATCAGAAAAGGCAGAAGTAAAAGGATATATTTTCGAATTTTGAAACGAACATTTTCTTGCATTATCTTGAAAGTTGCGGGATGCTCGTCATATCGACGAAGGTGCAAGGACCTGCGGTATTGATTTGCATCGTATTTAGGGACATATGACATACATTATTTGCGTTTCATTTATTGAATTGAACAATATTTGTGTGTTACTTCTTTTGCAGTATGTTTGTTTCCCTTATTCAGGGTGATGACCGTATAACGAAAGCTGGGAAACCTTTGGTCACATAGCATTTATACAATTGTCTTCCTCAGTTTTGGTTCCGAGTACAATGGTTCGATGCCAAATTAGGACAAGCTTTCCATTAGCTATCTATTTATTTATTCCCTTCTGTTACCTTCAACTTAGGCCATTGTTATAAGAAATCTCCTGAATTTAGTATCATGGGTTAAACGCAATACATTTATAATTTATGTTTTGTACTAAACGCTTAGTAAAGGTTCCTCTTAATCTACTACCCATGGTTGCTGTTTCATATTTTCATAGTTACCTGCACTAGAATATTTTGTGGTCCACGTCTTTAATAATCTCAATATAATCTTGCCTTAACCGATCGTATAAGTCCCTCAGGAAATGGATTCAAGCCGAGAAAAGCTTCTTCCGTAATTCTTACTTTAGTAACCCAAAATACGGCTCTCGATCACGGTTACGCACTCGTATTATGAATGTTTGTCCAAAAACATGAGTATACCCTGGAAATGAAAAGAAAACTTGAATTTTCTCAAAGAAAATGGTTTTATCCTGTTTCAAGATATACTTCTGATTTTGAACGTTTCTTAATGAAACGTATTAAAAGATGCGTATTCGTTTTCTTTTTTGGGTTATTGAATCATGGAAGCAATTTCGCATAGCAGTCAAAATTCCCTTTTATGAAAATGAGAAAGTGGTTTCGGTAAAATCGACGATTTTTTATAATAAAAAAGTAACTTAATTATCCCTTTCAGCTGGATAAGAAAATATGTAAATAAAAAAAAAATACAGGATATTTATGCCTGCTTCGAGATAAATGCGAGATAAAAGAAAACAATAAAGTAACGAGGTGTACTCTCTCTCTCTCTCTCTCTCTCTCTCTCTCTCTCTCTCTCTCTCTCTCTCTCTCTCCTGTTATACAGGATACTCATCATAAATCTATTCTCTGTGCTTTGTTACCTACTAGGTTTCGTCGACCTACGGAAAAACCAGGAAAAAATAACAAAATCCGTCTCAGAACTGAATAACTTTCCATATGACGAGAGGTATTAAAAGCTAGGGCTAACGACCTTGTAAGAGCAATGGTTACCTGAATGAAGCTTTTAGAATTATCCATTAGAGACCCGTTACGAGGTCAAACTTATAAATCAGATCAGAGAAGACACGACAGAGAAGTGACAATGTGAAATGGAATGAACTTCGCTTTAAACATGCCTTATGTACAGGTAACCAGATATATATATATATACATATATATATATATATATATATATATATATATATATATATATATATATATATATATATGTTACAGTCAACATGCGTAATCAGTCATTACGCGAATTGCCTGAAATTTCAGTCAGATAGCGAAATGCACTTGGGGACATTTGATCCCCAGGAGCTAGTACTAAACACGGCGAAACAGTGAGTCACCTACACTGTTTCGCCGTGTTTAGTACTAGCCCCTGGGGTCAAATAATTTCATGCCGTGTTTAGTACTAGCTCCTGGGGATCAAATGTCCCCTAAGTGCATTTCTTACCTGACTGAAATTTCAGGCAATTCGCGTAATGACTGATTACGCATGTTGACTGTAACATATATATATATATATATATATATATATATATATATATATATATATATATATATATATATATATATATATATATATATATATATATATATATATATTTATATTTATTTATTTATATTTATATTTATATTTGTATGTTCAGTGTAAGGTTAAAGCCACAAAGATATTACGATACTAGTTCTTCCCTGGTTTATGGATGTGCTGTTGAATTGTGTTATAGGAACAAGAAATTAGGGAATATGGCAGAATTAGAATGTAAGGAATTGCAGTGGGAATACTGTAGTAACGAAAGTTCTTTTCTATTGGTTATTACACTGGGTGTCTCAGTCTAAACTTCTTCTCTGTGACAGATTATGGCTTAAAATTGTTAATATTCTCTCTCTCTCTCTCTCTCTCTCTCTCTCTCTCTCTCTCTCTCTCTCTCTCTCTCTCTCTCTCTCTCTCTCTCTCGTTATAAACTAAACCCAGATGTTGTGTTTCATTCCGTCATTGTGATCGTAGTTGTAAGAGTGACAGTAGTTTTCGATTTTCTTTAAATCAAAACAAGTTAATGTCCTTCAGCTAAATGCTATTTACATTGTTACGTTAGTTTTGTATAACATTTCTTAATTTTGTAATAATAGTAGTAGTGCAGAAGTATCTTTCCCCAGGTACAGTGATAATATAAGAAGAATCAATCTAAGCAAAGAATTCCTGTTACGATATCAAGATTGAACCCACCTGAATTAATGGAATGGAATGTCTAATATCTCGGTCAAAGGACCTTCGGCCTGATTGAAAAAAAATTGTAGATTTTGTGCCTCTCCCCCTCCCCTAACCCACCTTTTTGCCCCGTGACGCCGAAAAAGGGAATGGGACCAGGACACAAAAGATTGCATGGACCTGACAATCCAATAGGACCGATCTTTTAGTGTCTGCAAACCGTTGTAATTTTCTATTATTCCCGTTCAAGCCAACTATTTTCTTCATTTCTTAGAATTTCCGCTAGATTTCCTTCGTACAGATGTCAGGTCTCTGAGATCTCGTTTGTGCCGGTATGTGTGTGTGTATGTGTGTGTGTGTGTGTGTGTGTGAGAGAGAGAGAGAGAGAGAGAGAGAGAGCGAGACCTTTTTTATCTTTTCTCATTTTAGTTTTATGATATCCGTAAGGAATTCAAATATTAATCAAATGAATACATATATCCACTTATTTTTATTGTAGTTATTTTTTTTTTAATCTGTTCATTTAGTTTTTAATTACGCTGCACAAAAGTCGCAGTGGATGTTGGTAAAGGGATTATTGCATACGACAGATCATTTGACAGACGTTAGGGTCATATGAGGTAAAATACGAAAACTTTCAGGAAGATTTTATTATTACTTTGTCCATCAAGGCCAGGGTGACAAAGACGTCAAATTATGTTTTGAACATAATCTAAACGGAGTATTTAAACTTGGCATAATAAAGCATTTACCAAAGTGTTACATTTAGGTTGAGATTCAATACACATTCATAAATACCATTGATCTTGGTCTTTGTATCTTTTCATCACCAGAACCCGTAGAAAAAGATGGAGTTTGAGTAGATGAAGATGGACATATTATTGAGGAATAATGGAGGACAGTTCAAACCTGCAATTACAGTCGATGCTCAGGCATATTTCTTCTCAGGGACAATGTTGCCCTCGAATCTGCTCTTTACTGAAACGATGTCCTTTTCTAAGATTATTAATAAAAAGCATTTTGAAGATCGATTGTCGTAAACTGAAATTATTTATGATAAATCGCTGGGATTATAAATAACATACCGTCACTGAAAGAAAGTTAAAGATATAAATATTTAAGCTCCATGAGCTTTTTGTAAACAGACGTACTTACTGGAAACATCTGAAAGCCGGCCATAACACAATAGAATGGTATTATATTACCTAAAGTCACAAAGTCAGATTGATTAAAAAATAGTACACAGATAAGCTGAACCTGTTCATTTTATCTTTCCGAGACTACTCGAGTTTAGGGAATCATGACAAAATAAGCAAGTCTTTACTCAAACAGCTCAAAGTCGAATTATATTCTTGACTTTGAAAATTCTGTTGGAAAATTTCAGTAACCCAAAACTTTAAATCAAAGTCGTGGTTTGCCACCTTAATATTTTAGAAAGGGACACGACCCCTGAAATATTATCCTCAGTATCGGTAATTTTTTAGGACTCTGTATTGCAGAAATATCTTTATACGCCTTAGTTAGAACACAAAGGTAACATATATCGTAGAAAAATTACATTTTAATTCGAAGTTAGATTATGCTCCTTATACCTTTGCCAAAAGCACGGCCAATTTTCAGAATGATAATCTCATCAGCCATAAAATCTGATTGAAATCTAATACATCTTGGAATAACTGGGAAGAAAATACAGCAAACTATTTCCAGTACCACTAAAACAAACTGACAGAGAATGAAAAGTGAAATAAACTAATATAAAAAATATGTGCACGCATTCAAAAGAACTAAAACAAGAAGATATTTATGATTCATATTCGTCATTTTTCTTCAGTGTTGTTTGGTCAGGCTGTTAAAAAAATCGGCAGATCTCCTCAAGGAAGGTCTTGGCTATGAAATTTTCATAAACCCTGACAGGCAAGGAAGTCCAGAATCGGGAAGGAGGCAGTGTCATGAAAATTAAACTAAAAAACGCAAGTCAAAATGTTCGAGGATTTTCTAAAAGACGACAGAGATATAAGACCTGGATAATTTGGCCTGTTTTGCTCACCTCTGGAACTGCCGATGTCTCCTGTATTAAGCAGGACTGGTGGCGAAAGTTCTTTTCTGTTGGTTATTACACTGGGCGCCTCAGTCTAAACTTGCTCTCTGTGACAGATTATGGCTTAAAATTGTTAGTATTCTCATTCGCCGACTTTAAACGTGGCTTCTAAAGCTAAACAAAACGACATGGAGAAAAGGATAGTGTAAATCTGCATGCTTGCAAAAATAATAATAATACATTTCCAGTAGCACAGTAACTGTAGCGTAATTATCTAAGAACAGTTTTGTCGGGGAAAATAATAGCAGTATTCCTTTTATATTAGTTTATTTCACGTTTTATTCTCTATCATTTTGTTTTAGTGGTACTGGAAATAGTTTGCGGTATTTTCTTCCCAGTTATTCCAAGAAGAATTAGATTTCAATGAGAATTTATGGCTGATGAGACTATTATTCTAAAAACGGGCTGTGCCTTTGGCAAAGGCATAGGGAGCATAATCTAACTTCGGATTAAAATGTAATTTTGAACCACATGACATCAGAATTTAGACATTTAAGGTCCAAGAGTACTATGTCAAATGAGTTAGTGTTTGTATAAGCGTTCATCAGCCTTTAGAGCACAGACGACACGACTTGGGGGAACTATATTGTTAGATAAAAGTCAAATAAAAGAACGCAGACATGTGTACGTTACGGAAACATTTACTTTTTTAGACTCGACCTTATTTGAAACATGTTTTTTCTGTCTCTCTTCACAACACCCCCCACCCCCACACTCTTTCCTCTGACTACTTGATTGGTCACTTTTATATCAAAATTGTCTGCTTTTCGCTTCTGTGAACTAACTTAATCTCCCGAACTAAATAACTAATTTCCTATCCTTGCTCTCAGCATTTTTTTTTTCAGTTTTACTTTGCAATAATGTTAGCATTTACTAAAAACATCCGAGATCTAATTCTAATTTTTAGTCCTTCAAGATACTCACTTCATTCATACATTATTCAGAGAAATGTGTGCAACATCGCGAACAGGATTATTCATTTGAACGCACTTCTACGAACGACAGAGTTCGTCTGTAGATGGGATATGGTATTATTAAAGCCTGAAAATCATGCGCTTTCAGACCTAATTTACTTCTGAATTAGAACGTGAAGTACTAAATGGAGCCTTCTGACCTGATGAAATAATTACTTCAATGTTCCTTTGGCTTAAAAAAAATTCCCTTCTAAAATAAGAGAGATGAATTGCTGTTTCAAGTACGATGTTTGCGTCAAGAAATAAAAAAAAAAAATGAAGCTCATTGCACGGTTAATTACTCATTAATATTCTGCGTTAATAAGCGATCGCTTCATTAAAAGGTGAAATAAAAACACGAGTCCGTGTTTAGGATAAAAGGATTACTCCCTCATTCGCAACTGCGTCATTCAATATTGAGTATCCTGCAAATATCCCGCTTGCATTAGGATTTGAAAACCTGATAGCAACGCAGTTTCAGGACATTACTTCCTTTAATATCGAAAAGAAAATAACGACAGATATAACCATTACCAAGATAATGCATAAAAGCGGAATGTTTTTCATGACTGTTATTAGATCGTAAAAAGCATCTATTCCTGTCAACCCATTTTTATCCTCGATTACAAATAGCATTTAGTCCGCTGTTTAGACGAAGGACTGTGGGGGTTTTCATCGGTTGTAGATACTAATAATAATATTAATATTAATAATAGTCGCATTCATTCTTATTTCAAGGACGTGTCCTTTATATCGAAGTTAATGTTGCTTTATAACAACCTTTAGGGAGCGAATACGCTCCTAGTAATCCATTTCGTGTTCAACATTAATTAAGGTCCTCATCAGTTCTTTTGAAAAAATACCGTCACTTAATAGTTTCTAATATGATATTCTGGTGTGCACAACCTTTGAAATGTGTCTGATTCGTAACTGACAGAATATACCCTACCTATGGAATAGGGGATATAATGATTTTCATTACTGTCCATTTCATTTCCATCTAAATTTCTGATTGCCTTTTTATATATAAATGGAATATCGATAACTTATCATTAATGCTCCTTATGCAACGACGCTCTAGACTCCTATCGAAAAAGATTCTCTGGTTTCATTTTTTTTTTTTTTTGGCGAAGTAGTTTTCTGTCCCTTGGAAAATGAGAGTTGCGTGCTTTTAATAACCTGTCGATCCAGACATTTAACAGACTTTCGTATTTTTATTCCAGTTTAGAAATAGCGGCTTAAATTTTTAAACTCACGTTTGAAAGAAATAATACGTTTTCTCTAACGGGAATAATTCATTTAATGCCCCTTACCTGCTGTTTCTAGCCTGCCATTATATAAATACCGAACATGGCTGTACCTTTCTAATTGGGATAATAAGTTATTTGGAGCATTCACTTACTAAATAATCCTCAGGACCTCATGAAGATCACTTAACAAAGTCTGCAAGTCTCTCTCTCTCTCTCTCTCTCTCTCTCTCTCTCTCTCTCTCTCTCTCTCTCTCTCTCTCTCCGTTACACAGGTCTCTTACCTTAAATATATTCTCTTCCTGAAGCCTCTTTACGCCATAATCTCTTGAATGTAAATCCTCTCTCTCTCTCTCTCTCTCTCTCTCTCTCTCTCTCTCTCTCTCTCTCTCTCTCTCTGTTACGCAGGTCTCTTGCCTTAAATATATTCTCTTTCTGAAGCCTCTTTATGCCATAATCTCTTGAATGTAAATCTCTCTCTCTCTCTCTCTCTCTCTCTCTCTCTCTCTCTCTCTCTCTCTCTCTCTCTCTCTCTCTCTCTAATAGGACGTCCTCCTCATCCTTTTCCCATGAAGGGTCAGCACGAGGGTTAATTAAGATGGCTTGTCCTTGTCATCCCCCATTCTATTCTCTCGTGAACGTCATTCTGATCCGGTCCGTCGTTTCACATATTGATAATCTGTTGTTATTAAGTGGTAGAATGGATTTGGGAGAGAGCGAGAGTCAGGTCAAAACTCTCGACCTATGATTTCTGGGTAGGAATTATGCAAATATATTTACACACACTTTTATATATATACATATATATATATATATATATATGTATATATATATATATTATATATATATATATTATATATATTATATGCTTATGTATATGTATATATATATTATATATGTATATGTATGTGTATATATATATATATATATATATATATATATATATATATATATATATATATATATATATTTGTTTGTGTGTGCGTGAAGTATATGCTTAAACACGAAAAACCACGTATGCGGAGGCACGCATGTAGATTCGCCCTTACACACACAAATGTAAACACATATATACAGACATATACAGAGAAAAACAAATATGAGAATGAATTACTTTAAAATGTCTAATCCTGAAACAGATCTTTGACTTACTGCTTTCACATAAACTCATATGATAAACGAACCCTTCAGTATCTGACCTCATATACTTACTTCCGTATTTACAGGCCAGAATTATTACCAGTGCTAAAAGAGAAGTGCAGTTTTAAAAATATCCTCCCAATAGCATACATGCAATAGTTAAAAAAAAAAAGCTACCTACGAAAAAGCAGGACGTACTTTTAAATCATTCCATCTACTCCTCACGCATCACACATTATTAAATGTCAATATCGCTGAACCGGTTTAATGGGAATATCGAGAGTTGCACCCTTGTACATAACGCCGTTCCCCCCATAGGAATCCACGAAATGCATGTCACAGAAAACAAGGGATCAAGTACTCTCGATCCGAACATCAAACACGACGTCAGTGTGTCGCCCCAACCTTACAGAGAATCCGCTCGCGACAAAAAAAAGGGGGGCAGGAGACACCGATAAGGACCGGGGGACCCCGGGGGAGATCGGGAGAGTGACGAAGGGGATAATCAAACAGATGTAAGTGATGATAAAGAAGGAAATAAACAATAGGACGGAGAGCGGGCTATAATAAAGGGCGTAGGAACAAGGGCCGGGAAGGGGTCCTCTCGTCTTTGATGTTTGTTTATTTTGTTTACACCCGAGGCTAAGCGGACCCCTTTTGGATGGGGTCCGAACGGATGAAATGAATCAGAGGAGAATTTTATTGTTTTTTATTAAAGTGTTTTATTACAAGTGCGACGACATCACTGCTGAGTTTTTCGGGAAATTGGACACCAAAAGTTTAATATATTAGTGATGCGTAGCCTACCTACCTCTGTTCCCACGTCCTCTGTCCTTTTATCTCTCTCTTTTTTTTTTTTATTTTTCTTCTTGTATGTTTTGCGTTTCGGTGAGAAATATAACGGCCGTTATTTTGCATGTTCTGAAACGTTTGCCATATGTGATATTTATTTTATCAAATATTGTAAATGTTTTTCGTCTGTTCCCAGAATATTATTGTTCATTTTCTAATCATATTTAATGTCTCCCTTCTCTCACTGTCTGCTTCCCTGTCATTATATTCAGGATGCACCCACGTGCACACACAGAGATAGAAACAGTAAAATATATATATATATATATATATATATATATATATATATATATATATATATATATATATATATATATATATATAATATATGTATATTTATATATCTACATATATATGTATATATACATTTTTTCTCATGGCCTTTTTCATTAAAAAAATCTATATTTCATGTGATGAAAAGTCTTCATACTTACATGAATACCTCATTTCTCGTAAATAATCTCTATCTTACTTGAAAATTCTAAGTGCAGAACTAATCATTCAGCAATATTCCCTTCATACTTCTTAGGTCATGTTCCTAAGGATACCTAGAATACCACATAAGCCACCGAGAATTGCATAAATCATTGATAAAGAATATAAGCACCGAGTGGGAATAAAGAAAATATTAAAATATTCAGCTTCATGGTTTCAGGGGAATTCTTCCTAAACCTAGAAGTGATGTATGTAGGACATGGAGGTTATGAACTCTTATTCAGATCTGTTGATATGATTATCCCAATATCCGCAACGTATATGTTGATAATGAGAAATATCTGGCGTTATGGAAGCAATGTAACCATACGGTAAGACTTTTGTACAAATGCACGTCATGTACACCCGTGGCTACAGGTGAAAAGCGGACAAGAAGAAATAGAGAATAGCAAAACAGACACGGCGATAAATCTCTGAGCTTATACTGGAATTCAGTATTTAATGAAAACTGAAGGCTCAACCTCCAGTCCCTGCTGAATAAACAGAATAAATGCGTAACAAGAGCATTGTGATGAAGGTCCTAAAAATCAAGGGCAAAAAGATATCGTTAAAAATGATAGAATGAGAGACAAAGCCAATGTTTATTTTTTCTCACAAATTTTTAAATTAACCCACTCAACACCCCAGCATATTAGTTCATAATATGCTTTCTAAAAGCTACAGCATATGAAATACGTAGCATTATGAAGTGCCAGCTGTACACAACAAAAATTTATAAAAGGTTTAGCATATTGCATGTCAATGAAAATTGTATATTCAACTTTTACGGAGTAAGCTGTTGTCATTTATTCCCGAGCAAAAGGATTGCATGAAATATTTCATGAAGAATACTAGGGAAAGCTCTGTGAGAGAATTAGTTTTGAAATGAAGTTCACAATTGCAGCTCCGAAGCTTTAAGCATCTGAATTGCTAACCGGATAGTGTGCAATGACACTGCAACGCACCAGAATGTATAAAGCAGAGGTGTAGCATCTGCAAGCATTCCATTCAGTTTTTACTAATAGTTCATTAATTAACATGCTCTTGGATAATTATTTTGTAGACGTTAAACTGTCATTTACGGAAATGACATGATTCAGAATAGAAATGATGCGTAATCTAATGTTGCAGTTGGGCAACAGCGATTAATGCCTACAAGTATCTAAAGTATACCTTAGTTTAACGAGACCACTGAGTTGATTAACAGCTCTCCTAGGGCTGGCCCGAAGGATTAGACTTATTTTACGTGGCTAAGAACCAAGTTGTTACCTAGCAACGGGACCTGCAGCTTATTGTGGAATCCGAACCACACTATACCGAGAAATGAATTTCTATCACCAGAAATAAATTCCTCTCATTCTTCATTGGCTGGCCGGAGACTCGAACTCGGGCCTAGCAGCGTGCTAGCCGACAACTCTACCGACTCATCCAACGAGGAACTGCCTACAAGTAACTGATCGTCATGTACGTCCGCTGTGTATGATGAAATAGAGATCCTTAATTAAGATGAATGTAACAATAATTACAAAATTTTTTGGCATAGACGGCCTCTAATTGTTACTTTTAATGCCTTTACATTTAGTAAGATCGAAGCTTAGAGGCAATAACGTTTAATACTCTTCGGGTGGAAGCTATTCCTCAAGGGGAATAAAGCATCAGTTTAGGATTATTTATGTCCTAGGGGTTTAGATGCCTATATCAATTTCTGATTAAATATTGGGTGAGATATGAGGTTGCTAGGAATGAAAGGTTTCTGAGTTGGTATAACAGTTTGCTCCGCATCATTAAGTATTTAAGTTGTGGTTAGTTATGGTTTTCCTATGATTTCAGGGTGGAGGCAGAATGAATCAAACAACTATAATACGTACGTACACACACATATATATGTGTATATATATGTATACATATATACATACATACATATATATATGTATGTATGTACACATACGTGTATATATATATATATATATATATATATATATATATATATATATATATATACATATATATATATATTTATACTTTATGTATGTATACATATATGTATGTATATATATACATGCTACTTACATGCGTGCATATATATATATATATATATATATATATATATATATATATATATATATATATATATATATGTACATATATTATATATATGTATATATATATATATATATATTCAAAGAAATTCAAAGACGAAGAATCGAGGCTATCAATAAAAAGAATAGTAATAACAATAAAATAATGATAATAATAAGGCCGAGAGCACTTCCAAATTCTAACAAGCTAATCTTCGAGAGAGACTAATTAGCAAGGTTATTATCGGGGCCCTCTACAACCTCCCCCATTCGAGAGGAGCTTTGAGCTGAGGCGAAAGGCGAATGGCAGGAGCTCTCTTCTTCAGCGTCGTCGTCATTACCTTCCCAGTCATCAGGTGCTCATCGTATCGTATTGATCGTCATCATCGCTCTTCGGAGAAGTGATGATGGCCGTGCGGATATTAATCATTCGTCGTTTCATTGGAATTATGTTGGATACTTGTTATATTGTGTTTTTATCAAAACGGACCTCCTCCTTCAACTGATGTCAGTTTCTGACTCTAGGGAGAATGATTTTCAGCGGGAAATCGATGTAATGCAATAAATTCTCGTAGCAAAACCTTTCAGAGAAGAACGAAAGGAAAAATCAGGCGGCTCACTTAGCAAATGGTTTCATTGTTATTAGTCTAATGTACACATAGACCCCCAGTGTATATTACTGTACACATAAATATACAGTATATATATTTTTGTGTCATGTATGTGTATATATATATACACATATATATACGTGTATGTATGTACGTAAATTATGTACTGTATGTATGTATGTATGCATATATACGAGGGTAAGTCAAAAAGTTCCAGGAAAAATTGTTGAATGATGTATTTACACAGGAATGAAACAACCCAAATATGTAAACAATTATCTGTGATGTAGTGATCATATAGACTTGTTACCTCAGTCATCCTCTTGCTACCGTGGTGTTAACATCTGGTTCAGAAAAGTAACTTCTTGAACCCATGGAAAATAAAAATTTTGAGATGAGAGCTAACATCAAGTTCCTGACCAAGCTTGATTGGAAACCAGGAAAAATTATTGAAGCTTTGCAACAAGTTTATGGAGATTCTTCTCCATCTAAATCAGTTGTTTATGATTGGATAAATGATTTAAGGATGGTCAGGAGGACCTCAAAGACAACCCAAGAGAGGGAAGACCATCGACTGCAAAAATGAAAGAATTGTGACTTTAGTGCAGAATCTAGTGGATGAAGATCGTCGGATTACTATCGATATGATAGCTAATGAAACTGGGATCTCCATGGTTTCCGCATTTTCAAAAAGCGTTGAAAAGGAAGACCAACTGCATCAAAGAGCTGAACTTTCTCTTGCAGTTTTAACGAAGATTGAATCAAATGAATCAGAGTTTTTGACCGGATTGTTACTGGAGATAAAACTTGGATCCATCAATATGACCCAGAAAGTAAAATTCAATCAAAGCAATGGTTACCAAGAGGTTCAGCTGCACCAGTGAAGTTCAAAGTGGCGAGATCTGCCCAGAAGGTTATGGCAACAGTGTTTTGGGACTCCAAAGGAGTGATTTTGATTGATTTCCTTGAAGGACAAAAACAATCACCGGGAACTACTACAAAGGTGTTTTGCAAAAACTGAAGACTGCATTGGCTAAAAACGTCGAGGAAAGTTGCCCGCAGAATTTTTTGTTCCATCATGATAACGCTCCAGCACATTCATCAAGGGTTGCAAGAGAAGTCCTACGGAAATTTAGGTGGGAAACTCTTCCACATCCTCCTTATAGTCCTGATCTTGCTCCTTCAGATTTTTTTCCTGTTCCCAAAACTCAAGGAACACTTAAGAGGAGTCCGGTTTGAATCTTTGGATGCTGCTAAACATGCAGTTTCAACATGGTTTAATAGAAAGGCCCCAAATTTCTACAAAGAAGGGTTGCAGAGGTGGAAACAGCGCCTTGAAAAGTGTATAGAGTTAGATGGTAGATATGTAGAAAAATGATGTTTGAATTTCCTTAAATAAAGAGTATATTGAATTTTTCCTGAACTTTTTGTATATATATATATATATATATATATATATATATATATATATATATATATATATATATATATATATATATATATATATATATGTATATGCATACATACATACAGTGTGTGTATGGAGGAGAGGCAAAGATAATACAGACATCCAGGAATTTCTTGTTTTGCCCAGTGACTTATATTATGACATTTGCTTGGAATGACAAGTACCATATCTCTGATTTCATTCGTTCATGAAAATAATCCTGACGGTGAATTTAGTTCCAGAATGGATGCCATTTAGCTTAGCTGCAAAACATTCTCTAGATAACACGACAGATTTTGTGTATCACTTTTCGGTGTTAATATAGCATGTCATTTTTAGATGAACGATCCACCGAGCAGAACAGCGTTCCTCTCTGGAATCTTTCATAAAGAATGATTTGATTTTTCCAGTTCGTGATTTCTATTCTTGTATATCGGTTATATTCATTCCGTAGCTATTTATAGACATATTCTGAGTCGCAAAAGTTTTCTCAGTGAAGTGGTAAGATATGCTCATTCTGAATTACAAAACAACGTTTCATAATTCCCCGTGATGCTATAGAATTCAAACGACTGTGGTAATAAATATTGTTTTCTAAAAAGGTGTCTCATGGGAAAAAAATCTATAAATGCCATCATGTACGAAGATTTTTTGTTATTCTTTAAACGGTGTATTTATATTTAAAGCGATACATTCAGTAAATCTACAGGAGTTAGAATACAATAAATTGTGGGCTCAAACAGTTATCTAGATTGAGATAAAGCGATAATCAATGTACATCAGCCAAGTGACAGGCATTCTTAACCACCTATTCCCCCCTCTCCACCCCTCCTTTTTTTTTTTTTCTTTTAGCCCACAGACTCTTTTGAAAACCTGAAAATTCATGCAAGAAATAAAAATGGCGCCTGAGCAAAGTTAGCGGTATCACGGTGTCGAGTTATTCAGTATGCAACATTACTGCAAACCTCAAATACGAGAGAGAGAGAGAGAGAGAGAGAGAGAGAGAGAGAGAGAGAGAGAGAGAGAGAGAGAGAGAGAGAGACCAAAAATCCCTAGCTGTGGGTAACGAAGAGGATGGGATATAGCGTCTTATCCACGGGTGGTAAATTTGAGAAGTGACAAGGATATGGGTTGTAACTTAGGATAAGAGCAATATAGGAAACTTGAAAATGAGGGAGAAAGTCTCCAGGCATCACTGCTGTTCGTATGCGATGGTGGGAAGAGAGAGAGAGAGAGAGAGAGAGAGAGAGAGAGAGAGAGAGAGAGAGAGAGAAAGAAAGAAGGAAAAGAATGAGGGTAATTCGAGAAAGAGTATATTTTTACCAGCCAGGTTTTTTTTTATCGCGTCTCAGTTGCAATTATTCATTTTCCCTCTTGCATCTTTTCTCTTGTATGAAATGGCTTTTCTATAAATATCTTGATTGTAGTTTTATTACGACAACTTTTTTGAATGAAATTCTAGTAATTTATTGCCATTATTATGTTGTATCTAGAATATTTATGAATTTCTTTTTCTCTTATTCTTGACAAGTGAATTGTTCACCTGTACTGTTCTGTGTTGCGCATTTTCTCTGAAATTGCGAATAGACCACTGATCGCATCATTTACAAATATCTGTCTGCTAACGGCATTTGCAGTTACAGTCGTCATAATTATAAGATTTCAGCGTGTTTCAGTATGCAACTTAAAACAGTGTGAAACCGGGATCGAATATTAATGTGTATTCTGAATATGAATATAACGTCAACTGGAAACTTTTCTAATATAATGTCAACTATAAATATATATATATATATATATATATATATATATATATATATATATATATATATATATATATTTATATATGTGTTATATATATATATATATATATATATATATTGATTCCAGTGGGCGTTATAATATAAAATGGTAGTTTATATAATATATATATAATATGCGATATATATATATTATATATATGATTTATTGATTTGCGTTATAATTGAAAATGGTAGTTTTAGAATATACATTAATATGCGATCCTGAAATGATTTATAGTTATATATATATATATATATATATATATATATATATATATATATATATATATATATATATATATATATATATATATATATATATATATATGTGTGTATTTGTGTAGAATTTTTATTGTTTAATGCGATCTACTTACTAACAATAGGAACGCTAAAAAACAAAAATCCTACTATTTTCTTCTAATATCTGCACTGTTTTTTTTAACACATTAGTGTTGCATATTGCAAATACGAGGCTTCTGCAAAATTATTAACCACAAAAAGAGAGGCGACTGAACTGTGCATTTAAGCAAAAGTTCTCTCTCTCTCTCTCTCTCTCTCTCTCTCTCTCTCTCTCTCTCTCTCTCTCTCTCGCCTGACTACGCAATCCCATAAAGTAAGCAAAACTCCCACATTCAAATACCAAAAGTTAGCAGAGGAACGGAGATGCAACATACGATAGTAATGCCCCCTAACGACGTGAGTCACAAGGCCCAACATAATATCAGAGCATAAACGGAAGCACAGACTGTTCGGTTGCCAGTTACACTTTTTTTACGTATGCGAGGGAAAAAGGGAAAGGTTTGTATATATCCGTACGAACAGATGTCCCACAAGGAAAATATAAAATTTAAAGCATAAATTCCTCCCGGTTTCACCTTTAATCGAAGGTACTTTCAAGGACTTGAGCTAACGAAGAAACAGATCATGTTTAAAACCAGGTGTTTCATTTTTTTTCCTTTTGATGATGTCTTCATGAAACCGATCAGTATTTACACCCTGTGTTTCATTTTCCCCTGTGGTACACCTGCATCCATAGAACAAAATTGTTCTTCTAATAGCAGTTTGGTTTCAGCGGCGTACAAGACATTGTTGGATAGTAGGTCGTGGTAATTTCACAGTTCTCTGCTCAACACGTAATTGTTTCTCTGTTTCCTTTTCTCTGAACGGTCAGTAATGCCTGTCATTATCAGTGATGGCATCAAGTTAAGACACCTGAAAACTCCAAGTGATACTTTTTCACAATAGTCTTTTTTTTATGCCTTCTTATCTACTCTCTTTTAGAGAAGAGCCGAATGGTATTCTATGTAGATGGTAATTGTTTCTTTGTGGGTCTCTTTTTGTAGCAATGATCTGGGCATCAAATTTCTACCCTTTTCCTACTGAAGCATTTTTCTCTTATCAGGTGCCGTTATCCACTATAGGTTAGCAATTCATTATTGCCAGAGCCATAGCTACTGTAAATGCAGTTTTCTTGTGAATAGACGCGACTGAACTTTCGTAGGACTTGTTTTTCGGTATTGGTGAGCTTGAAATGAAATGAAGTAACAACTAGCATTCACCTTCTTTTTTCATTACATTAGTCAACAATTATACACACAAACACACATGTACATATAGATATAGATGTGTGTAAATATATATATATATATATATATATATATATATATATATATATATATATATATATATATATATATATATATATATATATATATATATATATATATATATATATATATATATATATATATATATATATATATACACACACTGTATATTACAAACTACACAAATTGTGTGTAACACAGGACTCTCAATAATACAGATTATTTATTTCCAAGGTTCTTGTAGAAAAAAAGCATAGGGATTCTTCTTTTTTATTATTGAGATCCTGATATATATATATAAAAATATAAATATTCATAAATATATATATATAAGTAAATATATTGAATATATATATATATTATAAATTCAATTACTTATTTTACAGCTTTCTTATGTATATATATAATATTGTTATATATATATAATACGATATATAAAAATTTACCCATGACGATAAGCATGACTAAAGTTAACCCTCTTTTGAACCTTCAACCCATTTTCAGCGATATCTTCGAAAAATTTATATATATATATATATTTATGATTTGACATTCATCAAAGAAACCCATATATATTATATATATATAAACCTCATTTCAACTGCTCTCGACAGGTTAAAATTAGGTATACCATATATCTAAATCCCAGCCCAATATATATATATATATCAAAAATAAAATAAAAAAACTGGATAAACCAGCATTCCTAATCTGGTCTCATATTTATATATATTATATATACAGTTCAACACAAGATATATATTCAAGACTTGTTTTTTCTGTAACTTGTTCCCAGTAATACGATCTCTAAAAATTTACCCATGACGATAAGCATGACTAAAGTTAACCCTCTTCACCCAACCCATTTCAGCGTCTTCGAAAAAATTTCACAAAAATCGGGCATGATTTGACATTCATCAAAGAAACCCATCCCTCTAAGCCTAAGGTAAACCTCATTTCAACTGCACTCGACATAAAATTAGGTATACCAGGCCTCTAAATCCCAGCCCAAGCCAAATAACTTCAAAAATAAAAAATAAAAAAACTGGATAAACCAGCATTCCTAATCTGGTCTCAGTTTCTTATTTACATATACAGTTCAACACAAGACCTTCAGATTTCTAAGATTATGCCTCTCAACCTAGGGAATGAGCTGGATTGATCTGCTCTCTCTCTCTCTCTCTCTCTCTCTCTCTCTCTAAAGGAGCTCTTTCTCTCTCTCTCTCTCTAAACTATAAACTAAAGGAGCTATTTCTTTCGAAAATATAAACTATAAACTCTAGTCAGCTTTCTCTCTCTCTCTCTCTCTCTCTCTAGACATTTAACCAGAAGAACGGTAAAAATAATAATCATTAAACATAATTGTGATGTTGGACTAATTAAAAGAAAATTAAAACGAGAAACTTTATTGAATAAGTAAGAAACACGGACAAATTACGTATATTTTTCCGTACATTATATATTCTTTCCCAAATTTCAAAAAAATACGTAAAAAGAGAAAAATTTTAATAGGTTTTGTAGATATTTTATCTTTTGGTCATTGACGACCACCACTTTTTCACTCATATCTTTTATATCAGTATATTAATTACTGCTGTAATTTCTTTTCTTGTGTTCTTCATGGGCGTTATTTTTATTATCATTCTCATAAAAAAACTGAGCTTTCGTTTATGCATACGAGTTGTTAATCTTTTAGTTCAATAATAAATCGATCTAATTACAGATATACTGTATATACTCTCTAGCATACTGTCGAATGAGAAGTCAGCAAGTAATTGGCAATATCATTTATGTCAAAACCATTTCATATTATGGTTTTGACATGAATGGTATATTGTAAACTTTTATCATTGATTGTCCAGTTTTACAAATCTATTAGTTACAAGTGGCAATAACTGTGCTACTCTTCAGCGTTGCAGAAATATTTACGGTGGCAGGATTTGTAATTATGAAAAAATGCTTCGCTAAATGTTCTGCAGATGCCTGAGTTCCATAAACAACGCAGCAATCGTACAATAAACGTGGTATGTTATGTAGAACTTTGTAATCCTCTTTATTCTATTTTTCAAAACTATTTTATAGGTCACAAAACTACTTCATTCTCACAAATAGAAAACTAAGGTTTTACTCTTCTTTACTGAGACACACTTATTATTTTGTCATGCATTCCTCATACGGTCTCTGCTTAAAAAAAAAAAAAACTTGAAGAACGTTATATCTTCAGAACATTTTTCTTCTCAACACAGAACAACAGCAATATTATTAGTATACTTATTAGTATTAGCGGCAAAAAGAAGAGGAAATAGCTGTTTCCACCAAGGAGGTTAGCTCTAACCCCCTTGGTTTCCACTAACAGTGACGTCACCAACCTCAAGAGCCAGCAACGACACTAACTCGCTGTGTCTGACTAACCTAACATACTGTTTCATCTTTTTATACATGGATGGTGTATGTGCATGTATACATATATGCGCATGCATACACTTGGAATATATATTTCTTTTGTCATAATTCTGATTCATTTTCATTTCTGCTTCCCAAGCCACAAATTGTATGTTTTATAAATCATACCTTAACCAAACTAGCCTAACCTACAGAAAGGTTTTATAAATCACCAGTCTCAAAAACGAGAAAGCATTTCACAGGGGCGAGGAAGGTCTACAAAGTGTTGGATAGATTGTACTCAAGAGGTACTGGAAAAGAATGGCTTTGATAAACACGAAGCAAAGAGAACGCGCGCAAGATAAGGGTGAATGACAGTCTGCACAGGGGCTTCAATGTGCTGATGTGCTGATGATGGGTATTCTGTGTGGATATGTGAAACAGATAATGCTGTGGAAATTTACCTGCATAAGGGAGTTATCGCCGAATGGAATATACAATACAAACATACATACACACACACATGTACATATATATATATATATATGTGTATATATATATATATATATATATGTGCATATGCGTGCATGAATAGAAGGTATGTGTGTGTGTACAAATTTTCACTGCATTAGAAGGTACATTTTTCCCATTTCTTTTTCCCTTCTTCATCTCAAGCGTCCAAAAGTATCGAGGTCACTCCAGCAGTTCAATTCATCAAAGGATATGTAAGGGTCTCTAGAGAGTTACGAGAAGCACTACTCCCTCTTTTCCGGCATCGCGACCGGGAGAGGCCAAAGTTGTAGGGCCCTCCATAGGATTTTCGCCTTCCCTGGATCCCCCTGATTCCGCCCTACCCTCCTTTCGTCCCGAAGAGTCAGGCGTCGATGTTATGGTATCACGTCTCATTGGTAATGATGTGGATACAGGGGCCATCTGGGATGTTGGGAAAGTAAGAGAGAGGGAGGGAGCGAGAGAGAGAGAGATAGAGAGAAAGGCAGACTGACAATGATTGCTTGGGAAGGGGCGAGACTTTGGGAGGATGGCCTGAATGATGGGGTGTAACCTGCCCCCATCTTCTCGCATTGTCCGAATTTATGTATCACGGCAGTTAGTTTAGATAATTTTGTATCTAAAAGAGAAATCCTTTCTGAACAGGAGGCTTTAATTTTTAATGTTTTCCTAGCCCTCGTTTATTTAAAACATTTATTTAAAGCTTTCTTTCGAAATAACAAATCTCTTTAGGCGAGCGAGAGTTGGAAAGGGAAGACAATTATTCTGACAAAAGTACACATCATGATCTAGAAAGAATAAATTTCACGTATGGGATAGCAATGTATACTTCATGTATAGATGAAAGAGTAGCCACAGTCACCGGACTGGGTATGTATTGAACTCAAAACTTGTCGATTCCCCAATATTTTTGGATGTGACTTTCAGTGACTTTCGAAAATCAAAAGACGAAATAAAATGAAGAATTTCACCTATCCAATGCAGAGCTTCGAAATCAAGTCGAGCAGAGACATGCGCAGTGCTTTGACCACCCGGCTACGAAAAAGCGTATATTGGTTTGTAGTTTTCGTTTATTTATCGCATTTTGCGCTTTCTGCAGTTTTAAAAGAATCCCATATTACCATTGACTTCTCTTCACACTCAAGTAATTAAGTAATTTTTGTCTTTTTCTTACTTTAATTCGTTCTCCATAAACAGATATTTAAAGGGTGTGTGAAAGGAAGACTTACCATTTATACATCTGATCACAGCTCAAGGAGGACTTATGATAAAGAAGAGAGCAGATATATATATATATATATATATATATATATATATATATATATATATATATATATATATATATATATATATATATATATATATATATATATATATATATATATATATATATATATATATACATAATATATATATGTGTGTATATATATGTATATATATATGTATGTATATATATATATATATATATATATATATATATATATATATATATAGATATATATATATATATATATATATATATATATATATATATATATATATATATATATATATCTGTGTGAGTGTGTTTTCGGAGTCAAGTGGCACTTGAGAAAGCAAAGACAAAATCATAACTTGCGTATAACTTTACCTGCGAGTAAGTCAAAATCTCAACAAATAAAGACTGGATTAGGTGTGTTGAAACATAATATTCCAGCAAGATAACGACTATAATTTTTGAGTCAATGATTATTCCTGAAATGTAGTCTATATGGACTTGATGGCGACCTTGAACTTTGGACAAAGGTAACAAAGGAAGCTCCAGTATCGGTAGGCATCTTTCTCGAGCTTGCGTTAGGCAGCGGGATAAAATGAACTAATCGATAAAGAATAGATTAAGCATTAGACCAGGACATTAGTATTTTTACTTCCGCATACAAAGATTAAAATTCCTCCGGCGACTCTGCAAAAGGACGTTCGTTAAGCAAGAGCCATTACTTGACATAACGACTCTTTAAACGTTGTTGCTGAAAGTTAAAGGAGATGCAACGAAGACAAATTAACCCTAATTACAGCATGCGTTATTCGATAGCTAAAAATGAGAAGAGGAATTGTTCAACGACTATTCCAGAATACCTCATAAGACACCAAGGTGAGATTTATCTCTAAGTGAGTATTTATTCGTAAGTACTGATATAGATCAGTGAGCAATGAGAACAAATTACTGTTAAAGAAATGTTTTCGCCAACAAGTACAGTAAATGAAGTTTTTCTGGTCTTCAGGCAACAATGGCTTAGCTCATAAATCTTATGCTGAATACCTTGACAGTGGCCAGAAAATAAGGATATATACTTTGATATATGTCAAAAAAAGATATAGGAATGACGAGTTTTGTAAATAATAAAGGTCATTCTGCAAAATGTCAGACTACATCAGCTGCACTTTCGGGGACGAGCTTCTGTTCATGAAAAGTCCATTCACTGAAAACAGAAAGCCAATTCAAGGCGCCTTTGTACATTTCGTCGTCATTTTAGCCCTGAGTATCTGGGAAAATGCAAAGGTCGTCGCTGTTTTCCAGTCATTTGTCCTTTCCCTTAGATCTTTAGCTAGGGTAATTTGGCGTAGCACGAAAGATCTCTGGAACTAATGTCGAAACATTTACTGCCAGCATTTTGTCAGAGTCTATATATGCAGCATATATTTGTTTACATAAAATATATACACCTACGTTTAAATGTACATAAATTAGATGCACCTAGTATTGTTTAGAGAGAGAGAGAGAGAGAGAGAGTCTAAACATTCATATTGAGCTGGGTATCGTTGCTTCAAGTGATATATATATATATATATATATATATATATATATATATATATATATATATATATGTGTGTGTGTGTGTGTGTGTGTGTGTGTGTGTGTGTGTGTGTGTGTGTGTGAGGCGCTTCTGCTGTCTCTACCCATCCTCTCAAGCTAGTGCTTAACATACTTGTTGATATGTCTTGGAATCGAGTCCCTTGTGAGGAAAGAACCGTTTGGACCTATGTCCTGTAACAAATTGCCTGTGTACAGTGCGCGATGATTAGTCGGCTATTTTGGGTCAGAAGAGTGTGAAGAGAAGCAGAGACCGAGAAGGAGTGAGAACTTTCTACAAGAATTATACAAGTATTCTGTCTTTCTTATTTGCCACTTTTTACCTGCTCTCGGGAACCAAACGTTACTGCCTTGAATATTAATGAACTTTTCTTCTATTTCGGTCATTTATACAACTCTGCCCATACTTTAGTATTTATTTTTAGCTTGCATAAATACATCATTTTATTTGTGGCTTTGTATCAAACTTTTTAGTTTTCTGTAAAAGAAAACACTGCCGGCTTTGTCTGTCCGTCCGCTCTTTATTCTGTCCTCACTTTTTCTGTCCTCCCTCAGATCTTAAAAACTACTGAGGTTAGAGGGCTGCAAACTGGTATGTTGATCATCCACCCTCCAGTCATCAAACATACCAAATTGCAGCCCTCTAACCTCAGTAGTATTTATTTTATTAAAGGGTAAAGTTAGCCATAATCGTGCTTCTGGCAGCGATACAGGACAGGGGACTACCGGGCGGTGGTTGAAGTTCATGGGCCGCGGCTCATACATACATCATTATATCGAGACCACATGGAGGAGAGATCTATTTCGATGGCCTTGATTATACGTTGTAGCGGCTGTACAGAAAACTCAATTGTGCCGAACAAACTTCGGCGCATTTTTTTACTTGTTTATTGTATTTTTTCATTTCTTTTAGTTCTGTGTCATCGTTTCCAAGGAGGACTCGAGTCATAGCTAACAGACAAACACTCGAGCTGCCAACAATGACATTCCAGTTACCAGAAACCCCTCGTTAGAGATTTCCAGTTAGGCTACAAGTGGGATCAGTATTCAGGTTGGTTTCATAAGCTGAAAATTAGGTGATGACGATCAACAAGCGTGACTTCATTGTTCCAGTCCACCTGACCAACGTTAATTAAGATGATTAGGGACAGTGATATCACCATGATTATATATATATATATATATATATATATATATATATATATATATATATATATATATATATATATATATATATATATAATATAGATATATATATATATATATATAATATATATATTACATATATATACAGTATATGTATATATATATATATATATATATATATATATATATATATATATATATATATATATATATATATATATATATATAGAGAGAGAGAGAGAGAGAGAGAGAGAGAGAGAGAGAGAGAGAGAGAGAGAGAGAGAATTTATCCGAGGTTGCATAATTGATAAAACTGAATACATTCATGCCAACAACTCTAATGCAACTTTTGCTGAGAACAGGTTCTGCTTAATAGCTCAGCCAATTAGAATATTTCATAAGAACTGACCACTCTACTTGAACTATCTCGAGAAAAGCACAAAGAACGTAGACACATTTATGAAAACATCACCTGACAGAACGAGGTTGATGGTGAGTTTAGTAAGGCAAAAGAATCTGTCAAGTCTCTCCTAATAAACGCTCAAACTGAACCTCCTTACTACGAGAACTACTCAGTCCTTCATTTTACCACTACCTGTCACTCCATTGAAAATTCCTTATATGCAGCAAATTATACCATAATCTCTGGCCCTCGTTTAAGAAAATGGCTACAAATAGTTATTTTCAGTCACAAAATTCCTCTGTTCTAACCTTCCTTCATTCAATCAATTATCCATTGTTAGGGACTCCCTGCTCTCTCTCTCTCTCTCTCTCTCTCTCTCTCTCTCTCTCTCTCTCTCTCTCTCTCTCTCCTAACATCCCATACAAACATACCCACTTTGTTCACCTAGGTTCCTTATCCACTGACTCTGCCAACTTCTCTTCTTTGAGAAGTCCCTAAAACTTTAATTCCTCACCCCATTTATTCCTTGAATCCAACTCTGTTAAAATGTTTGTAAATGCGCTTACAAACAGGTAGGATCAAGTTGATACACAACAACCGTCTCCATAATAGGTATTAATAAGCATGGTCCCCAAGCTTAGTTGGTCAGTTAATGAAAGAGAACGATCAGAGTTTATTGATGGAACTGTGTTGCCTAAGAAGTTAGTCGGACCGGCACTCATAAAGATTGAATCGTTTTCTATTGAAAAGTTTAGAATCTGTTAAAATTTAATGCATATCCTCATGAATGTCCTCTCGCTGACCAGTTTACCTACCACAGGTGTACTTTCAAAAAATAAATCGGTATCACACACATGACTTTGTAGGTTAATATACAAACAGTCAAAGTGAAATAGCTTCCTGTATCTTTCAAGCAATTGCATCCTTAGAGCGAAACGTGATGCGACATCATCATTTTAATCTTTAAAAATCCATAAAACTTATCACGACCATATTTTGCAGTCCTTTTAATTTCCTTCAATTAAAACAAGACTGTATGTAAGGCATGATTCATGCGCAGTATTAATCAAGATTTAATGGTTTATGTACAGAGCATTCGTTGCAAAGCCAATGTTGCTCTCGCGCGACCCATTTCTTTTAATATAAACTTTTGTTTTGCGAAATTTGCACTTGGACCGGCGAAATGTTTAATTCCAATTAACACTTGGGGTGACCGATATATCCATTGCAAATTGTGCTCTAGAAAAAAGGTAGTTTTTTTTATTTGTC